>NW_027197209.1:0-66278 GCF_038502225.1 Cherax quadricarinatus | reverse complement strand
CTGTACCCTGTACTAGAGGGTATGTTCGGTTTTTGTTTCTTTGATAATTGTTATGGTAGCTTTTGTTAGGGTCATTTTACTTTACTGTCATGATTTGTGTATTATATATTTGTGTGTGACATGTGACTATGGCTTTAGTCATGTGTTACTACCGTTGCTATAGTACCCTTGTGAAGTTGTGCTATTTTGTATGTTGTTTTTGTTGTAATAGTTTATGACAAGGTACTCATAATTTACAGTAAAACCATGTAAAGTTTCCCTTTGGTGAGTTTCATTGTTCACAATTGCATGGTGGTATCCATCAATGACTAATGATTTAGTGAGTTTTGTCTTTTGCGTGTAATGTTTGTTATAACAGGCTGTTGGTATAATACTTGTCATCTCCAGGAATAACCTGGTACTAGTAGCGGAAACTATTATGTCTTTGTATTCATTTACTATTGTTATGCATCCTTTGTACTTTTGTAAGGTTTTCAAATAAAAATATATAAAAAAAACATTCCCTTGATTAAGCAACAGTAGCTGCTTCCTCGATTCTGCTTTTGTTTTTGTCCTGATAGAACTGTAGTGAACGACGCACACCTTGCCAGCATCTCTTGTCTTCTTAGCATACATGTGGTTCTACAGGCAAGACTTCAAGTCACAAAGACGCCATTACTACACTTCATCCATTTTTGCAAAGTGAAATCCTTACTCATTCACTCCACTCCCTGTTAAACAGCTAACATTGTCTTCCACACAGATTTTTTTTTTAGATTTTGCCACCGAAGTGGCTAGTTTATTGCGCACCCCATATCCATCCTGTGGACGGTAGTGCAAGAGCATATGGATACACAAAATGCCTAGGAACTAGGCCCCAAAAGGGTTAACAGGTGTACATATGGTTTTTTATCTACAGTTCACTTATCTGTTACAAGCCAATTTAGGAAATTTGCTTAATATATCTGGTATCTTATTTTTATTAATAAGATATCTTGACATGCCGCATAGGCTATTATACTGTCTGTCTGTGTAATCCTCAATAAGTGGACAATTAAGCACATAGTGTTCAAGACAGTGACCATATGCACGATCACATAATTTGCATTTAGTTTGATCATCATCTGTGGGTCTCCCAAACTGCCAGAATTTTTTTTTTTATATTTTATTTAAAACTGTATTACAAGATGCAATATAAAGATACCATGAAATGGTACATGTTATGACAGAACATTCAACACTAGTACTACAACGGTCCACTGAGTGAACATACATACAATGTTACCTTAAGATAACCTAACACAACCTACAATCTACCTAGAAACACAGTGTTACATAATCACAAAGATCTTCACAATACACTGATGCTAACACTGACATCCAACACTTCCACAACCACCACCCGCCCCTCTACAAGTTGAAACCCTAGCCACTCTCACGTGGTTAAACACGATAACAATATGTAACATTAAAAAGTTAACACTATTGCCAATCTCACGTTGTTAAGCACATTATCAATGTTAAACATTAAACAAGTTAACATCATAGCCACTCACATGTGGTTAAACACATTATCAATATTAAACATTAAACAAGTTAACATCATAGCCACTCTCATGTGGTTAAACACATTATCAATATTAAACAATATAACAAGTTAACATCATAGCCACTCTCGTGTGGTTAAACACATTATCAATATTAAACATAAAACAAGTTAACATCATAGCCACTCTCATGTCGTCAGTTGTAACATTGTGTATCCTTTAGAAAAAATTAACGACAAACGTTATGGAGTGGTCGCTTTACAAAAGGATAACCAAAAGACAAAATTTCACTTACACACCAATTAGAATGCTTAAAATAACCCATAAAGGTCTTCAGGACTCCACTGAGAGGACCCTACCAGGGCTAAGAAAAAATACTTTAATTACATCAAGTGTCTTCAGAGGCACTGATCTGTACAAGAGAAGAGCTAGTGAAGAGGGCACGATCCTCTTTCTCATAATTCAAAGACTGGATCCTGTGGGCTGCAAGTTGAGAACATATAAAGCCTTGCGAAGTAAATGTCTGTAACATAGGATACATAAATTAGTTTAAATGGAACTATTTTGAAAATTGGTGATACAAATCAAAAATGTAATTGCAGAAATATTGAACATAAAAATTACTAGTACAGTGGTCCCCCGCTTTTCGTAGTTCCCAGCAATCGTAAAATTCGCCAATCATAGGGGTATTTTCGTATAAATATGGACTCGCTTTTCATAGGTTGACTCGCGAGTTGTAGTTCGTCCGGGATGCATACGCACGGCGTGAGCCAGGGCAGCAGCCAGTCTGGCATTGCTTACCAGTGAGCGAAGGTCCCCTCGCGTGCTCCAGCGAAATATTTCATAATATTCCATTTATTTTAGTGCTTGCAAGTACTAAATAAGCTACCATGGCTCCAAAGAAAGCTCCTAGTGCCAAGCCTGTGGTAAAGAAGGTGAGAAATGCGATTGAATTTAAGAAAACCATCATTGAACAATATGAAAGTGGTACAAGTGTGGCCGAACTGTCCAGGATGTATAAGAAACCCTACACAACCTTATGTTCCATAGTGGCCAAGAAAAATGAAATAAAGGATGCTGTTGTTGCAAAGGGAGTAACTATGCTGACAAAAATGAGATCACCAGTACTGGAAGAGGTTGAGAAGTTATTATTGGTGTGGATAAATGAGAAACAATTAGCAGGAGATACTCTTATGACTTCGTTTATTTGTGAAAAGGCTAGGCAGTTGCATGAAGATTTGGTAAAGAAATTGCTTGCAAATAGCAGTGAAGTGAGTGAATTTAAGGCCAGCAAAGGCTGGTTTGAGAGATTTAAGAACCGTACTGGCATACACAGTGTGGTAAGGCATGGTGAGGCTGCCAGTTCGGACCACAAGGCGGCTGAAAAATATGTGTATGAATTCCAGGAGTACATAAACAGTGAAGGACTGAAACCTGAACAAGTGTTCAATTGTGACAAAACGGGCCTCTTTTGGAAGAAAATGCCAAAGAGGACCTTCATTACACAAGAGGAAAAGGCAATGCCAGGACATAAGCCTATGAAAGACAGGCTGACGCTAATGTTCTGCGCTAATGCTAGTGGGGATTTTAGCGTGAAGCCATTACTAGTGTACCATTCTGAAAATCCCAAAGTGTTCAGGAAAAACAATGTTATGAAGAGTAAATTGTGTGTGTTTTGGAAATCTAATAGTAAGGCATGGGTCACGAGGGAAATTTTCGTCGAGTGGTTCAATGAAGTGTTTGGCCCTAGTGTGAAGGTGTATCTCCTGGAAAAGAAATTGGATCTCAAGTGCGTGCTAGTAATGGACAATGCACCTGCTCATCCTCCAAACTTAGATGACCTAATTTTCGAGGAGTTTGGGTTCTTGCCCCCGAATACCACTCCTCTCCTCCAACCCATGGACCAGCAGGTTATTGCAAACTTTAAAAAACTCTACACAAAAGCAATGTTTCACAGGTGCTTGACTGTGACCACAGACACTCACTTGACCCTAAGGGAATTTTGGAGAGAACACTTCAGCATCCTCCACTGCATAACCCTTATAGGTATGGCTTGGGAGGGAGTGACTACCAGGACTTTGAACTCTGCCTGGAGAAAATTGTGGCCAGATTGTGTCAACAAGAGGGATTTTGAAGGATTTGGGACTGACCCTAATGAGCCTATGTCTGTTGTAAAATCAATTGTGGCACTGGGGAGTTCCATGGGGCTGGATGTGAGTTTGGAGGATGTGGAAGAATTGGTGGAAGACCACAATGAAGAGCTCACCACTGAGGAGTTGCAAGAGCTTCAGCAGGAAGAGCAACACATCGCAGCTCAGAATCTTGCTGCAGAGGAGGAGGAAGAGAGATGGAAGAAGGTGCCTTCTTCAGAAATTAAAGAGATTTTTACTATGTAGGGTAAGATGGAAAGCTTTATGGAGAAACATCACCCTAACAAGGTTGTTGCAAGCCAGGTTGGCAACATGTACAGTGACAAAGTCTTGGGCCATTTTAGGGAAGTGTTAAAGAGACACCAGAAACAGAGCTCTCTCCACAGTTATTTTGTGAGACAGGACTCCAGTGACTCTCAAGGTGGTCCTAGTGGCATTAAGAAACAGAGAAGAGAAGCAACCCCAGAAAAGCAAATGGTACCCGAGATGTTGATGGAAGGGGATTCCCCTTCCAAACTATAAACAATCCACTCTCCTCCTCCAGTCTCCCATACACTAAGAAGAATCTCCAATAAAGGTAAGTGTTATGCTGTTAATGTTTCATTCATCATTTCCCATTATATTGTTTATGTACTACATGTATATTTCATGTTAAAAATTTTTTTGTTTTAATACTTCTGGGTGTCAGGAACGGATTAATTGTATTTACATTATTTCTTATGGGGAAAATTGATTCGTAAATCGTAAATTTCGTTTATAGTAATGGCTCCAGGAATGGATTAATTATGAACAACGAGGGACCACTGTACAAATATTACATACTTAAAAATTTTAGAGTATATAATAAACGTGTCATCAATCTCTATAACTGCCTTAGTGCAAAAATCGATTCATGAAGTCATGGCAAAAAATAGGTATTAAATCAACAGAGTAATTATCATCAGCTACTGGTACCCAATGTACATGCTAGCTATGTATACAACATAGTATACCCAGGAAGACTATGGCTCCTCAAGATCTTTCTAGATAAGGGATGAAGCAGTCACCTACCCAGTAACTGGCCTGATCCAACAGAATTTAACCTGACTGAACAACTCTCATCATTTATTCACTCTAAGAATGGTAATGTGTAATTACTGTGCTGAATTTAGACTCAAAAATTTTTACACACAATAATTAATTTTCCAACTTGTGAATATCTTCATACAAGTATATATAAAAGACAAAAACACTAATGTATGTCACCCCATACTGCTTAAGCATATTTATCACTCCAAAATAACACAAAAACCTACATGGAGATAGAAATAAACAAAAACATAAGGTGAAATGAGTGCAGAATATTTTTGTCTCCGAGTTCAACCATCTTCAGCAAATATGGTAGAGAGGATGAAGGTCATGTATATACCTGAGTGTATGAGTGTAAATGGTCCAAGTCGGACCGAAACGTCGTCGTAAGCTTCTCTCTTTTATGTGCGGGTTATTTGTGTATAGTGTATGTACCTCACTAGTGTGAATAATGTCATTTCAAAAAGATGGTGATCACTAAGTTCAGTGGGAGACAGCTGGTTCATTAAAAGCATATTATTATTATTATTGTTATATTTATAAGGAAGTACCATATGACTCACAGGATTTATATAGTGCTTAGGAATGAGATGGTCAGGTTTGATCTTAGGTAGAGGAGCACAAGTCCAATTACCATATGGTGTCTATTTCTAAGTAGAGTGCCTATATCTATAATTATATCACAGAAACCACTCAAAATCTGAATACTGCACTTGAAATCAGAATAATATCATATGAGAATATAACTAAATAAATTTGAAAAATAATAATACTATTTGAAAGGAGTAACATCTTTGCTACAATTTATGCAAGCACAACTGAGTACACTACAACATTTATTATAACCTGAATGTAATGAAGTACTCTACAGCACCTATATTAACCCTTTGAGGGTTTCGGCCGTACTAGTACGGCTTACGACTCAGGGTTTTTGACGTACTAGTACGCCTAAATTCTAGCGCCCTCAAATCTAGTGGGAGAAAGCGGGTAGGCCTCCATATGAAAGAATGGGTCTATGTGGTCAGTGTGCATGGTATAAAAAAAATCCTGCAGCACACAGTGCATGAGAAAAAAAAACTTTGACCGTTTTTTTTGGAATAAAACAGCGACTTTGCACTGTATTTTCGTATAGTATTTATTGTTGTATTCTAGTTTTCTTGGTCTCATTTTATAGAATGGAAGGCATATCACAGAAATTGAGATGATTTTGACTGGTTTTACAATGAAAAGTGCCTTGAAATTGAGCTCAAAGTAGCAGAAATGTTCGATTTTTACCAAAGTTCAAAAGTAAACATATCATGCCAAGCGTCCAATACACGTCAACTGGTGAGTCTAATATTCTTTTGCAAGTGCGCCAATATGATTCATACCATTTTTTACACTAATGCAGTAGTCTGCATAACAGTAAATCTTCTATTTTTTGTGAGAATAAAAATTCAAAGTGGAAAGCAAAAGAATGTAAGAGGGGCCTTGAGACGTGAATAATGAACAGAGGAAATGTCATTTTAGTGCCAGGAATGTATTTCTTGTTTGTTTTGGACCCTATTCGGAAATTGGCATCTTTTGAAATTTGTGTGAAATTGGCAAAATTTCTAAATTCTGACCACCGTACTGGATAGTTGAAATTGGTAAATGGGTGGTTTCTTGCACTCATTCAATAGAAAAAATGGAGTTCTAGTGAAATATTCATGCTTTTTGTCGACTAGTACAGTGGAACTGGCCGAAAATGGGGCTCAAAGTGGGCAAAATCGCCGATGCGTAAACATCGCTGAGACCGCTAACTTCGCGAGAGCATAATTCCGTTAGTTTTCCATCAAATTTCATATTTTTGGTGTCATTATGATCGGTTAAAGATTCTCTATCTTTTCATAACAATTTTTTTTTCTTTTTTTTAAATTTGGCCGACCCTGAGAACGAGTCTCGGAGAGGGCCTGTCGACCCTCAAAGGGTTAATAGATGGTTAAGTGACAATTACAATTTGTAGTGAGTCTCATTTACTATACTTTCTGAGCTTCTGACAAATTAACTGAGCTTCAGAGTTCTGGAAAACTGGTAAGGTGTTACTGCATCTACAGAAAAAATTTTGTTTTGTTTTGTAAACATTACCAGAGAAATGCACAATGAAAAACTCTTTCTAATATTGTCTATTGTTGAAAATCAAGTCAACAGTGCATAATCAGGTGAAACCTATATTTCTAAGACAGCGTGCATTTAAAAGTGAATCAGAGAACATGGAAAAAACCATGTTCACTACTGAAGAAAACATAGGTTTTCTTATGCTCATTTAACTCAAGTGTCTTTTCAGTGTTTATCCAGCTGCTGTTACATCAAGATTTCACGCTCCTACAGTCATATTTTTGGTTTTGCTTTCTGCAAGAAGTGGATAAGTTAATAAACTAATGTATGTGTATAGGGAAGCAGCTTAGGGAACAGTGTGTTGGAAAACCAACAATGGGTATAAGGTGTTGATGTTGCTTTTTACCTGTTCTCTAATTCTAACGTCAAATATTATCAAATAAAGTACTACTAGCATACATAATAACTGTTTAAGATAGTATACAACACAAATGTAAACAATATGAGCATAATGGCCCATTTGATATTGTTTCATTATGCTGCTGACTGATATATGACAATAAGCAAAATAAAAAGGATAATACTGAATAGTACACTAATTCCAATGAGCTAAATTTATCATATGAAAGTATATTTGAAACAAATGAAAATCATATACAGAACTTTATGGGCTAACTAAAGAAAATCTTGGAACAATGACATCATAAATTACTGCATGTAATGATAATATAAGAATTATCCAACTTCAGTATACTGTACTAAAGATCTTCACCAAGGCCAACAAGGGTCAGGGCACTGGCGGATCCATCCCTGGAGCTGACCTGATCTGACATCCATTACAGACGTATACACAGTTTCCTGAAAAAGGCAGAATATACTGGTAGGTATTTTCCAAATACACACTACTAGGCATGCAACTGGAAAAGATAAAACACTGAATATGAATTGTATGGGGCCTGTCTGATGGAAGAGGCTGGTTTTGACTGGTGTGTGATATTTAGAAATGTCATGACCTAAAGGTCATTCAGTGCTGTTTGACATAAAAATACTATATAAAAATAAATACAGTAAATTACATAAAATTTTAAAGTAAATTAGGTTGCATTAGTTTACTTTTTATCATACTGGCCATCTTCCATTAACATAGGGTGACCCATCCCCCAAATACAAAAGGAAATGCATTCACCATCATTCAATATCTTTCTTCCCAAAAGTGCACATCACAATTCAAATTACCCTCTGAACTGTAACATCTCTATATCTCCTGAGTGCAGGCACCTCTCATCCCCAGAACTCAAGGTCAGCTAACCAATTTTTCTTGAATCCCTTCCTAAAGGCAACCTTGCTCACACTCCAACAGCACATTACACCATAATAAGAATTTAGTATTCACTCACTCCAATTAAAACACACAAAATCCTGATAAATACTCAAGCCCATATCACTACAAACCTCCTTCATCCCCTCCCTTCAATCTTTTCTGGGATGATCCCTACCCCTCATTCCCTCCACCCCAAATTTATACACCCACTTAGTCATCCAATTCTGCTAAATGCCCAAATCATCTCCACAACCCCTTCTATGCCCCCCAAATTATATCTTTGGTAAACCCACACCACCTTCTAATTTCTTATTATTATTGACGCAACAGTTATTACCTAAAATTTGGCTTATATTCATAGAGTTACCAAGGTACAGTAATTAAGAAATGAATATTTAAAATCTAAACTTCCTAAATACTGGTCATAGCATTAATTAAAAATATGTTCTACAGTAATGCACCTAGAGATTGCGAGCAGGCACCTTTCTAATAAAGCAAAGTGTGACTTGTCAGCAATCAACACAGAACTGTTTCAAAGTGATGAATTCTGTTAATGAGTCTTGGTCAGAGTCCAGGCCTGGATTAATAATAATATGGATTTATGAAGGATGAGGTTAATCATAGAAGTGATGAGGGAAAAAAGGTGAGTGGTGCATTGAGGTATATGTGGAGTCAAAAAACGTTATCTATGGAGGCAAAGAAGGGAATGTATGAAAGTATAGTAGTACCAACACTCTTATATGGGTGTGAAGCTTGGGTGGTAAATGCAGCAGCGAGGAGACGGTTGGAGGCAGTGGAGATGTCCTGTTTAAGGGCAATGTGTGGTGTAAATATTATGCAGAAAATTCGGAGTGTGGAAATTAGGAGAAGGTGTGGAGTTAATAAAAGTATTAGTCAGAGGGCAGAAGAGGGGTTGTTGAGGTGGTTTGGTCATTTAGAGAGAATGGATCAAAGTAGAATGACATGGAAAGCATATAAATCTATAGGGGAAGGAAGGCGGGGTAGGGGTCGTCCTCGAAAGGGTTGGAGAGAGGGGGTAAAGGAGGTTTTGTGGGCAAGGGGCTTGGACTTCCAGCAAGCGTGCGTGAGCGTGTTAGATAGGAGTGAATGGAGACGAATGGTACTTGGGACCTGACGATCTGTTGGAGTGTGAGCAGGGTAATATTTAGTGAAGGGATTCAGGGAAACCGGTTATTTTCATATAGTCGGACTTGAGTCCTGGAAATGGGAAGTACAATGCCTGCACTTTAAAGGAGGGGTTTGGGATATTGGCAGTTTGGAGGGATATGTTGTGTATCTTTATATGTGTATGCTTCTAGACTGTTGTATTCTGAGCACCTCTGCAAAAACAGTGATAATGTGCGAGTGTGGTGAAAGTGTTGAATGATGATGAAAGTATTTTCTTTTTGGGGATTTTCTTTCTTTTTTTTGGGTCACCCTGCCTCGGTGGGAGACGGCCGACTTGTTGAGAAAAAAAAAAAAAAAAAAAATAATAATAATTTAATTTCAATTCAATTCAAGTTTATTCTCTATAATGGTTACAATGTGGGGTTTACAGGTTTTGGGTATTTTGTGGTTTACATGTTATAAAATACTAATTACAGAGGGGGCCACTAGGACACCTAGCATGGCTAGGCATTTCGAGCAGATTTTCGAGCAGACAAGTATGTGTGGCATGCAGCCAGCAGTAACAGCCTGGTTGATCAGGACCTGATCCACTGTGAGGCCTGGTCATGGACCGGGCCATGGGGACATTGACCCTTGGAACACTCTCCACATACACAATGTATACAGGCCTAGTTGACATCAATGACATACTAATATAAAGAAAGTCTCTTGTTATGCAGATCATTTTCAGCAAATTAGGTCAATTTTGTCCCCAGGCCCCCACTCACACCAGTCGACTAACACCCAGGTACCTATTTTACTCATAGGTGAGCATGGACAGCAGGCATATTAAGGAAACATGTCCTAATGTTTCCACCTGTATGGGATTGAACCATGGACCTCAGTGTGTGAGCCGAGTGTGCTAGCAACCGAGCTAGAGGCTAGATTAGTTGTTGTTTATCCGTCAATTCGACGAGGACCATCTAGTCATCCTGGGGTCGAAGCTGGTGGGTACGCACATGACTTGTCAGGCCAATCCGCGCACGAAACGTTCTCTAGCAGTGTGGACAGGGAAGGGTGGCGGTATCGAGGGGTCTGATGGCTCTGGCCTTCCTCGCCTGCCTGCGCTGCTCAGCTAGTGAGATTCTGCTTGCCTTGCAGGATGTTGCCCCTTTCTGGACAACTGCTCGCCAGTCATTCCTGTCCTGAGCTATCAGCTCCCACATGGTGTGGTTGATGTTGAAAGCTTTCAGAGCAGTCTTAAGGGTGTCCTTGTAGCGCTTCTTTTGGCCTCCTTGAGAGCGCTTTCCATGCGCAGTTCGCCAAACAAGAGTTTCTTTGGCAGCCGGTGGTCTGGCATGCGAGCAACGTGACCTGCCCAGCGAACCTGTGTCTGCATTAGGATGGTGTAGATGCTAGGCAGGCCAGCTGTAGTCAGCACTTCTGTGTCTGGGATCTTATCTTGCCATTTGATGCCGAGAATTTTTCTGAGCCGTGTGGTGTGAAAGTGGTTCAACTTTCTGGCGTGACGTTTGTAAACAGTCCAGACTAAGCCTCCACCACTCCTTGTGATGCACAACCCACATGAGTTTAACCCATAAACGGTCCAAGCAGATCTACGTTCACATGTGTAGTGCTGCAAAAGTAGATCTACGTTTTTTTTACATATTTTCAAATATAACAAAAAAAAAAGTAGATCAAAGTTTTTTACACATTATTTATCATGTGCAAGTCCCACTGAGCATGCCATTTTCTTTTAGTGTTGTTGCCTGTATAACTACCGAGACATGACTGCCACACAAAGGACGTGAATAGCAGATTTAGTCACATCATCAACCATCTCATTAATTAAAACTTCGGTGTACGAAGAACACCAGAAAAAACTGTACATGCAGTACTTTCGTTTTCTATGGACATGGAATAGCCATTACTGAATTTCTTAGGCAACAGGATTCATAGAAACATTTCATGCTGATGCAAGGAATGTGTCTCAAGAATCAGTGCTACATAAAATTCCTCCCAGTGCCTACATTAATTATCACATCTCAGCAATAAAAACTAATTAGTCCACTGATAGTTTTGCACAATATGAATCCCCAGCAATTTTTGTTTTTCAACAAGTCGGCCGTCTCCCACTGAGGCAGGGTGACCCAAAAAGAAAGAAACTCCCCAAAAAGAAAATACTTTCATCATCATTCAACACTTTCACCTCACTCACACATAATCACTGTTTTTGCAGAGGTGCTCAGAACACAACAGTTTAGAAGCATATATATATAAAGATGCACAACATATCCCTCCAAACTGCTAATATCCCAAAACCCCTCCTTTAGAGTGCAGGCATTGTACTTCCCATTTCCAGGACTCAAGTCCGGCTATATAAAAATAACCGGTTTCCCTGAATCCCTTCACTAAATATTACCCTGCTCACACTCCAACAGATCGTCAGGTCCCAAATACCATTCGTCTCTATTCACTCCTATCGAGCACGCTCATGCACACCTGCTGGAGGTCCAAGCCCCTCGCCCACAAAACCTCCCTTACCCCTTCCTTCCAACCTTTTCGAGGACGACCCCTACCCCGCCTTCCTTCTCCTACAGATTTAAATGCTCTCCATGTCATTCTACTTTGATTCATTCTCTCTAAATGACCAAACCACCTCAACAATAACCAATGAAATACCAACACCATTATCACACTGGTAAAGCAGAACATTGATAATCCAGTGTTAATAGAACTAACCAATTATTTTATTTAGGTTATTCAACAATTTTTCAGAACTAGTAGATAAAGAAAATCCCTAATCCCACTTAAGAAATATAACATGACATATGGAAGAGGAAGGGACAACAAGCTTTTCAAACTGCAGTACCAGACATTCAAAGTGCAAACTTATGGGGTAGGGGTATGTCCTGCACATGCAAAAGGCTTCCTGTCCATCCCAGTGAAGATACAAATAGTGGCAGATAGGTAAACATTACAATAATGACCTTATTCAGAACTGGTTTTGTTGAAAGTACATTATAAATGAGACTCAGTGATGCATTCTTTTGTCCACTCTCAATCATGCAGCGATTAGCTGGTGTTCTACGATCATCAAAAAATGGTGGATTCTTCCAGTGGTCATAATTTGTCTCCACAAGGTACCATGATCCAGATCCAGTCTTTTGTGATCCGAGAGTTAGAATGTTGGAGTTGTCTCTATCACGTGTAATAATGCACCCCTGAAAATAGAGCACATTATATAATAAGGAGTTATTAAAAGTGAAATCTCATTGTGGTATAACAAACATTAATAAAATACATACTGTATATGTATAATCTGTACCTGCATCTACACACATGTACACACACAAACACATACATACATACATACACCTCTACTAGACAGACAAATGAAAAAATGGCATTGTGCCAATATTTAAAAAAAAAAAAAAAAAAAAAAATGGTGACAAGATGAATCATTTAAAACTATACGCCTGTTTCAATGAGTGAGCACTTCTTATCAAGGGTGACAGACTGATCGCATCAAAACTACTACTACTGCTTCCAGTGCTCTATTCACCCGCATTCAACTTAAGAAGCCCAGTGTGCAGGCAAAATGTTTCAGAAAGATACCCAAGTGCTGCAAATATGTCTTATTCATCAACTTATTGGTACCGTATACCATCAGTGAGATACTGTACTTTATTTCATGTTACTAATACATTTTTTTTTTTCAACAAGTCGGCCGTCTCCCACCGAGGCAGGGTGACCCAAAAAAGAAAGAAAATCCCCAAAAAGAAAATACTTTCATCATCATTCAACACTTTCACCACATTATCACTGTTTTTGCAGAGGTGCTCAGAATACAACAGTTTAGAAGCATATACGTATAAAGATACACAACATATCCCTCCAAACTGCCAATACATATATCCATTAAACTTAATATAACTAATCATAGATTTGAGAAAAAAACAAAATCAATTAAAAAAGCAGAATTTTGATGATTTGGCATGAACAGCATATGAGAGTTATAATGTGTCAGTGTGGGGACAGTGGGAACCACACTGAATGGTTCCAAGTGGGTGAATAATGAGTAATCAGTTTTGGAAAACAAAACCTCAGTTTAACAGAATATTTCTTAATAACAGTTTTTCAAAAAAATACATTGTTACCCTTATTATCTCACTTATGGATAAGTGACCACTACAGAAAATTCTCCAGGCAACTAATCAAAGCTTGATTTGTTAGCCCATACTAGTCCCAGTATGTCATTCTGGTGTAATTCTCTAGTTTCCCTTTCTAGCAAGTATGCTGTGTATCAACACTAGCTTTATACTCTATATATCTTCTTGATTAACCAACCATCAACCAATCTCAAGATGCCCAAACTACTCAGCAGTATTTCAATATACACATTATGAACTGGGTATTAATTATGAAATAAATATTGTGCATATGTAAATGTATACCTGGAGAGAGTTCCGGGGGTCAATGCCATCTGTGTACACAGCAATGGCATGAGAATGAGAGTGAAAGTGGTCAAGAAAAAGAGAGCGGGAAGCGACCGTAGACAGTTGGGCTTTCGAGCAAGGGAGAGAGAAAGAACAGACTCGAACAGCTGGAACTTCCCAGGGGGGTAGGGAAAAGCGAGATGCTACATGAACGTAGAAAGGTGGTAATTGAAGAGAAGACAAGAGCGAATGAAGGCGAAGAGAGAAGGGATGGAGTAAACGGGCGGCGAACAAATAAAGAATGTCTACTAATATCAGTGACCATTCTATAAATGGAAGGATTGCGAAGATCATGAGAGCGTACATAGTAGGGAAGGCAATGGGCATCATGGCGATCGGATAAGGATGGAACGTTCGCTTCTGCATAGAGGCTCTCAACAGGGGAAGAGCGAAAAGCACCAAGGCATAAACGTAATCCTTGGTGATGAATGGGGTTAAGGCTAGAGAGAGTAGCAGGAGATGCCGCTGAATAGATCTGGTCACCATAATCAAGTTTCGATAAAATGAGGGTGGAATGTAGGCGAAGGAGGGTTCGACGATCAGCTCCCCATGAAAGATGAGCAAGGGTTTCAAGAAGGTTCAGCCGGCTGTGACAAGTTGCCTTCAGAGAGGTAATGTGAGGTTTCCAGGAAAACCTACGGTCAAAGAGGAGGCCCAGAAACTTGACTGTATCATGTTCAGGGATACGGGAGCCATAGAGGTACAAAGGATGATCGGAGAGGACAGAGTGTCTAGTGAAAGTAATTTGGTGGATTTTAGTGCTGGAAAATTTAAACCCATGTGTGGTGGCCCAATTGGAAACACAGTCGACTGCATGCTGGAGAGAAACTGTAATGAGGTGACAGTCAGCGCCTGCACAGGCAATAGCAAAGTCATCAACATAGAGTGATGACCAAATATTTGATGGAAGACTAGAGGCCAAATCATTAATAGCAAGGAGAAAAAGTGTTGTGCTCAGAACACATCCCTGGGGGACACCTTCAGCTTGGATAAAGTCCGGGGAGAGCACATTATTAACCAGAACACGGAAATGCCTGTTAGTTAAAAAGTTCTTAAGGAAGGATGGTAGACTGTCTCGAAGGCCTAAGGAGTGGGCTTGGGCTAAAATATTATACCTCCAAGTTGTGTCAAGGTCAAAAAATATGGCAATAACCGAGTGGTTATTCGCAAAGGCATTACGAACATACGTATCCAAGCGTAGTAAGGGGTCTATGGTAGAACGTCCCTTACGAAAGCCATATTGACGAGTGGAGAGACTGTTGTGTGTCTCTAAATACCACACTAAACGTCTTATTTACTAGGCGTTCCATCACTTTGCAAACTGCACTAGTAAGAGCAATGGGACGATAGTGGGAGGCTTCATGTCCCGTAGTGCCTGGTTTGCGGAAAGGGAGAACAATGGCGGATTTCCACAGCTGTGGAAGAACTCCTTGTGACCAAATAAGATTGTAAAGGCGTAATAGGACTGCAAGGGCTGACTGATGTAAATGTTATAGCATTCGAATATGAATGTTGTCGGGCCCAGCTGCCGATGATCGGCAAGCTGAGAGTGTTGCCTCCAGTTCTTGAAGTGAAGGGTGCTAACTCTCTGGCAGACTTTGAGGAAAGAAATGAGGGGCACAGATGGAGTCCCTGAGAAATACGGACCAGATGATTGCCAATTTCATTGGCAACATCTAGTGGGTTTGCTTTATCAACACCGGCAACCCGCAGAACAGGAGCCGGGTCAGGAGAATATTTACCACTCAGTTTTCGTACTTTTTTCCAGACTGCTCTCATAGAGGAAGCAGAGGTGATGGTGGAGACATAATTTCGCCAGCAAGTGCATTTAGCGTCACGGATGACACGGCGAGCGATCGCACGCTTCTTCTTAAAATCAAGAAGTCTCTCCGTGGTTCTATTGTACCGGTACCTGCCCCATGCAGCGCGTTTCAAACGTACTGCACGAGCACAAGCAGGAGACCACCAAGGCACACATTTCTGAGAATGCCTGCCCGAAGTGTGGGGTATACAATTAGAAGCTGCGGTTAAAACAGAGGACGAGAAGAGGTGTAAAAGCTCATCAATGGAGGATGAAGAAGGAACCTCTCTAAAAACAGTTAGGTGTGAGTAAAGGTTCCAATTTGCCTGATCAAATTGCCAGCGTGGGATGTGAAGAGGTGGTGAATATGAAGGGGAAGTAAGAATGATTGGGAAATGATCGCTGTCATGTAAGTCCGGGAGAACAGACCAAGTGAAGTCTAATGCGGCGGAGGAAGAGCAGACTGAGAGATCGATGCAAGAGAGAGTGTGAGTCCGAGGATCGAAATGGGTGTGAGTACCTGTATTTAAAACATGGAGGGGGTGGGTGGCAAGAAAAGCCTCTAACTGAATGCCACGGGAATCACAGTGAGACCCCCCCCAGAGGAAATGGTGGGCATTAAAATCACCAAGTAACAGAATTGGTGGCGGTAATGACGAAACAAGAAAGGCAATATCCAGAATAGATAATGCCCGAGAAGGAGAGAGATATAAAGAACAGAGCGTATACCACCTATGCAAGTGGATACGGGCTGCTGTGTAATGCAGCGAAGTACGAACAAATAGCTGATGGTACGGAATATCAGTGCGTAGGAGAAGGGCACTTTCATTAAAGGTCCTATCAGGAAAAGGATCTGAAGAATACAATAAATTATAGCCTGAGATGGGAGAGATAACAGTAGAGTGTAATTTTGGTTCCTGTAAGTAAACACCAACAGGGGAAAATTGGGAGAGTAACATCTGAAGCTCGCCCCGATTACCCCTGAGGCCGCGTATATTCCACTGTAAATAGGCCATGTTTGGCAATGATAAAAATACCTGAAATCCACAGGTAAGGGGTCCTACGGACTAGAGGGGTTAGAAAAGTCCACATGCGGAGGCAGTGGAAAACGTTCAAGCAGCAAAGGAATGGTGCGCTGTGAAGAAAGGAGTTGCGCAGATGGAGCAGAGGAGAGAGAAGGAACGGAGGGTGGATCAGTGTCCATTGATGGTTTGGTCTCTGCAATATATTCAGAGATTGCTTCAAGTGTTTCGGAATTCAGAGACGACGTATGGGAAACAATATTGGAAATGGTAGGGGAAGGATGAGTAAAGATTGGAACTGTAATGGACTGTACCAAGGTAGGGGGGGCAAAAGGGTGGAGGGAACTGGAGAAGCGTAGAAGGGGACAGAAGAGGCAGAAACCTGGGAGGTGGCAGAAGAGGAAGAAACTTGGGAGGGAACAGGGGAGGAAGGTACAGTACGAGGAGGGTGAACCTCTACACTTGTAACAGAGCCAGTGAGAGGGGAAGAACCAGGTACAGAGACAGGGAAGGTAAAATGAGGAGGTGGAAGATGGGTAGGAGGTGTTAACGGACCTTTTTTTGACTTTTGAGAAGTAGAGGGACGATTAGGAGGAGGTGTCATACGAGATCTCGTCGCTACTGAGGCTTGTGAGGGAGAACACGAAGAAGCGAGATCAGACTGAGGCATTGAAGTAGGGATGTTGGAGCCTAGGACAGCAAAAGAATTAGATACAGGAGTGACTATGGGAGAGGTATGCACAGAGGTGGTTGCAGAAGATGGGATCCCAGAAGTGGGGGGACGTTTTGAAACACAGGAATAAGAAACACGAGGTAGTCTCCCTTGGAGGCGGAGATGAGAAACTGCCATGGCATAAGGGAGACCTTCTGCTTCTTTGAGGTAACGGATTTCCCGCTCGTTTAAGTAGACTTGACAACGGCGAGAGTACGAAGGGTGAGCCTCATGACAATTAAGGCAAGAGGGAGGTCGATTGCAAGACGTATTAGAATGGTCATCGGCACCACAGACCGGGCATTCGGCGATAGATCTGCAATATTTCGCTGGATGGCCAAATCGCCAGCAATTTCTACACTGTTGCAGTGTAGGGATCACCTTTCGAACTTGTAACCGATGTCCTGCTACATAAACTGAGGATGGGAGTTCACGGCTGTCAAAAGTTAAACGAGCCACATTGCTACGGTAGTGTCTCCGCCCGCGGGCAGGAAGAACATAAGTGTCTACCTTGAGGATTGGGAAATCTTGGAGTTCCAGCTGTTCAAGAATGTCAGTGCCACATGTCTGGAAATTTTGTTGAACAATGGTATGGGGCAGAATGACGGTACCACTACAAGAATTGAGAGAATGATGTTTTTCAATAGTGACAGGAACAGTATCGATATGGGAAAGACGAGAAAGCTCATGAGCCTGGGTAGCATTCTGTACGGTGATGATGCGCGTACCGCTCTTAAGAGCATGAAAAGAAATATCTTTACCAACATGGCGTAGGAGTGCCTTGCCAATACTGTGGTCAGAAAGATAGGCAGTAGAGGAAGTCGGTTGTAAAGTGAAGAATTTAGTCCATTGTGCAGTCTGAAACTAAGCATGGAAAGGTAGTGAAGGATGTGTCGATCTTTTCTGAGAAGAACGAGAAGGTGGAGAAGTATCATCAGCAGGTAATTGTCATTGGCATTTAGGCGTGGGACCAGAGTTGGTCCGACATGGAACGGGCCGGCGATTCGAAAATTGCCGCACCATAGAGGGAGAGGCCGGAAGCACAGTCAGAGGAGAGCGAAGGTCAGATAAATCGAAGGAGTCAGCCGAGGCCTCAGTACCTGAAGCGGGTGAGGAAACAGCACCGGCAAGAGGAACAGAGGCATGAGGAGTGTCCGAAGAGTGGTCCAAAGACGAGGCGGGGTCAGAACGGGGTGCGGTATCAAGAAGGGACCCGGGGGTAGCAGGTTCATGGACTAGGGCTGCCATGGTTAGGTTACTTCTTTCTTTTTGTTTTTAAGAAAAAGAAGAAAAGAAAATAAAAATAAAAAAAAAAGAATAAAAAAAGGGGGGACCAGGGAGGGATAGTTCCTAGGAGGAATGAAAGGGCCAGAAGTCTCCCTCCGCGCCCAAGAGGACCTCAGCACCGCAAGTAGTGCAGATGCAGCATGGAACCCGTGCCATACCCTACCCATCATGTCAGTAAACCGGCAATCCGGGATAGCAACCTCACATCTGCCGAGCTACCTCAGTGGACAAAAGAGAGGGCGGCCGGAAATCCGCCACAAAGCATACCTCCTTCGGCAACCACCCCCGGAATCCGAAAGGTGACTTCCAGAGATACACCCGTCGCCTGAGAGACACCCAAAGCCACCCTCCGGGATACCGGAGAGGGATCGGGACATCCCCAGGCAATCCAGATTCCACGGCAAACTACGCCACCGCCAAGAACCTCAACGGAATGGGATGGACCCCGGTACCCTTTCCCCTACCTAGGAACTAGCGTGCCTGTGGGAAGAAAAAAAAAAAAAAAAATCCCAAAGGCCAAAAGGGAAGGGCAAAAGGAAGGGGTGGGGAGGAGGAGGAGGAAAGGAAAAAGGGGAGGATGGGATAGGGAATGGGGGATTGGGGGGTAATTAGGTTCGGTCTGAGGAAGGAGACTGACAGGTCTAATTCCTCAGACCAAGAGCCTCTTCACCACACCAAGGAGCCCCCCTTGAAGAGGAGTCTCTTGGTAATCCCCCTTATGTATGCTGGGAGGCAGTTGAACAGTCTCGGGCCCTGACACTTATTGTATTATCTCTTAACATGCTAGTGACACCCCTGCTTTTCATTGGGGGGATGTTGCATCGTCTGCTGAGTCTTTTGCTTTCGTTGCGAGTGATTTTCGTGTGCAAGTTTGGTACTAGTCCCTCTAGGATTTTCTAGGTGTATATAATCATTATCTCTCCCGCCTGCATTCCAGGGAGTACAGGTTCAGGAAATTCAAGCATTCCCAGTAATTGAGGTGTTTTATCTCCGTTATGCGCGCCGTGAAGGTTCTCTGTACATTTTCTAGGTCAGCAATTTCACCTGCCTTGAAAGGTGCTGTGAGTGTGCAGCAATATTCCAGCCTAGATAGAATAAGTAACCTGAAGAGTGTCATCATGGGCTTGGCATCCCTAGTTTTGAAGGTTCTCATGTCCATCCTGTCATTTTTCTAGCAGATGCAATTGATACAATGTTATGGTCCTCGAAGGTGAGATCCTCCAACATGATCACTCCCAGGTCTTTGACGTTGGTTTTTCGCTCTATTTTGTGGAAGGAATTTGTTTTGTACTCTGATGAAGTTTTAATTTCCTCATGTTTACCATATCAGAGTAATTGAAATTTCTCATTGTTGAACTTCATATTGTTTTCTGCAGCCCACTGAAAGATTTGGTTGATGTCCGCCTGGAGCTTTGCAGTGTCTGCAATGGAAGACACTTGTCATGCAGATTCGGGTGTAATCTGCAAAGGAAGACACGGTGCTGTGGCTGACATCCTTGTCTATGTCAGATATGAGGATGAGAAATAAGATGGGAGCGAGTACTGTGCCTTGTGGAGCAGAGCTTTCACCGTAGCCGCCTCAGACTTTACTCTGTTGACTACTACTCTTTGTGTTCTGTTTGTGAGGAAATTATAGATCCATCTACCAACTTTTCCTGTTATTCCTTTAGCACACATTTTGTGCGCTATTACACCATGGTCACACTTGCCGAAGGCTTTTGCAAAGTCTGTATATTCCAATATTTTGTTTTTTTTAACAAGTCGGCTGTCTCCCACCGAGGCAGGGTGACCCAAAAAGAAAGAAAATCCCCAAAAGGAAAATACTTTCATCATCATTCAACACTTTCACCTCACTCACACATAATCACTATTTTTGCAGAGGTGCCCAGAACACAACAGCTTAGAAGCATATACGTATAAAGATACACAACATATCCCACCAAACTGCCAATATCCCCAACCCCTCCTTTAGAGTGCAGGCATTGTACTTCCCATTTCCAGGACTCAAGTCCGGCTATATAAAAGTAACCGGTTTCCCTGAATCCCTTCACTAAATATCACCCTGCTCACACTCCAACAGATCGTCAGGTCCCAAATACCATTCGTCTCCATTTACTGCTATCAAACACGCTCATGCACGCCTGCTGGAAGTCCAAGCCCCTCGCCCACAAAACCTCCTTTACCCCTTCCAACCTTTTCGAGGACGACCCCTACCCCGCCTTCCTTCCCCTACATATTTAAATGCTCTCCATGTCATTCTACTTTGATCCATTCTCTCTAAATGACCAAACCACCTCAACAACCCCTCTTCAGCCCTCTGACTAATACAGTGGACCCCCGGTTAACGATATTTTTTCACTCCAGAAGTATGTTCAGGTGCCAGTACTGACCGAATTTGTTCCCATAAGGAATATTGTGAAGTAGATTAGTCCATTTCAGACCCCCAAACATACACGTACAAACGCACTTACATAAATGCACTTACATAATTGGTCGCATTCGGAGGTGATCATTATGCGGGGGTCCACTGTACTTTTCTTAACTCCACAACTTCTCCTAATTTCCACACTCCGAATTTTCTGCATAATATTTACACCACACATTGCCCTTAGACAGGACATCTCTACTGCCTCCAACTGCCTCCTCGCTGCTGCATTCACACCCATATAAGAGTGTTGGTACTACTATACTTTCATACATTCCGTTCTTTGCCTCCATAGATAACATTTTTTGTCTCCACATATACCTTAACGCACCACTCACCTTTTTTCCCTTATCAATTCTATGATTAACCTCATCCTTTATAAATCCATCCGCCGATACGTCAACTCCCAATTATCTGAAAACATTCACTTCTTCCATACTCCTCCTCCCCAATTTGATATCCAATTTTTCTTTATCTAAATCATTTGATACCCTCATCACCTTACTCTTGTCTATGTTCACTTTCAACTTTCTACCTTTACACACACACTCAAACTCATCCACTAACCTTTGCAATTTTTCTTTAGAATCTCCCATAAGCACAGTATCATCAGCAAAAAGCAACTGTGTCAATTCCCATTTTGCATTTGATTCCCCATAATTTAATCCCACCCCTCTCCCGAACACCCTAGCATTTACTTCTTTTGCAACCCCACTATAAATATATTAAACAACCATGGTGACATTACACATCCTTGTCTAAGACCTACTTTTACTGGGAAGTAGTCTCCCTCTCTTCTACACACCCTAACCTGAGCCTCACTATCCTCATAAAAACTCTTTACAGCATTTAGTAACTTACCACCTATTCCATATACAGTGGACCCCTGCTTTACGATCACCTCCCAATGCAACCAATTATGTAAGTGCGTTTGTATGTGTATGTTTGGGGGTCTGAAATGAACTAATCTAATTCACAATATTCCTTATGGGAACAAATTCGTTCAGTACTGGCACCTGAACATACTTCTGGAATGAAATACAGGTCTCCCTCAACATTCGCGAGGGTTAGGGGATCAAGAGCCTCGCAAATGTTGAAAAACCGTGAATGTTTGGTGCCCCAATATATTGTAGGGAAATATATTACAATACTGCTTCCTTAACTTGTTGAACCATGAATAATCATAAAATACATGAAAACGTTGTAAATTGTACTAAATATATACATGTTATGCTTTAATAACATATGTTATTTAATAACATGTGTGTTAATAACATGTATGTTAGTTGACTGGTGTGGGTCGCATCCTGGGGGACAAGCTTAAGGACCCCAATGGAAATAAGTTAGACAGTCCTCGATGATGCACTGACTTTCTTGGGTTATCCTGGGTGGCTAACCCTCCGGGGTTAAAAATCCGAACGAAATCTTATCTTATCTTGACTCCACCACTGCCTCCACCAATGTGAGTCCCTACTACCCTCCCTCCGACCCCCACAACCGGCAGCCAGCCCTCCCACCACTGTGTGGTGAGTGTTTATAAACTAAAAGAGGAGGTTTATAAACTAAAAGAGGAGGCAGTTAGGGTAAGATATAAACAGCTATTGGAGGATAGATGGGCTAATGAGAGCATAGGCAATGGGGTCGAAGAGGTATGGGGTAGGTTTAAAAATGTAGTGTTAGAGTGTTCAGCAGAAGTTTGTGGTTACAGGAAAGTGGGTGCAGGAGGGAAGAGGAGTGATTGGTAGAATGATGATGTAAAGAGAGTAGTAAGGGAGAAAAAGTTAGCATATGAGAAGTTTTTACAAAGTAGAAGTGATGCAAGGAGGGAAGAGTATATGGAGAAAAAGAGAGAGGTTAAGAGAGTGGTGAAGCAATGTAAAAAGAGAGCAAATGAGAGAGTGGGTGAGATGTTATCAACAAATTTTGTTGAAAATAAGAAAAAGTTTTGGAGTGAGATTAACAAGTTAAGAAAGCCTAGAGAACAAATGGATTTGTCAGTTAAAAATAGGAGAGGAGAGTTATTAAATGGAGAGTTAGAGGTATTGGGAAGATGGAGGGAATATTTTGAGGAATTGTTAAATGTTGATGAAGATAGGGAAGCTGTGATTTCGTGTATAGGGCAAGGAGGAATAACATCTTGTAGGAGTGAGGAAGAGCCAGTTGTGAGTGTGGGGGAAGTTCGTGAGGCAGTAGGTAAAATGAAAGGGGGTAAGGCAGCCGGGATTGATGGGATAAAGATAGAAATGTTAAAAGCAGGTGGGGATATAGTTTTGGAGTGGTTGGTGCAATTATTTAATAAATGTATGGAAGAGGGTAAGGTACCTAGGGATTGGCAGAGAGCATGCATAGTTCCTTTGTATAAAGGCAAAGGGGATAAAAGAGAGTGCAAAAATTATAGGGGGATAAGTCTGTTGAGTGTACCTGGTAAAGTGTATGGTAGAGTTATAATTGAAAGAATTAAGAGTAAGACGGAGAATAGGATAGCAGATGAACAAGGAGGCTTTAGGTAAGGTAGGGGGTGTGTGGACCAGGTGTTTACAGTGAAACATATAAGTGAACCATACCCCCGGCCGGGATTGAACCCGCGGTCATTGAGTCTCAAAACTCCAGCCCGTCGCGTTAGCCACTAGACCAGCTAGCCACAATAAGATTCATCCAACTAGGTATATTTCTACACCATAGGAAAGTTAGCACAGCACCCCGGCCGGGGGTATGGTTTATTTGCAATCATGTCATTACGATTTCTTAAGTCATGTTGACGGCAGTGAAGGGACTTGAGCTAGAGTTCGTCACGGCCACGCTAGCTGGAGATTCGTCTGTAAAAACTTGCATTTGTGGTCACAGAGGTGCCTGTGCTAACTTTCCTATGGTGTAGAAATATACCTAGTTGGATGAATCTTATTGTGGCTAGCTGGTCTAGTGGCTAACGCGACGGGCTGGAGTTTTGAGACTCAATGACCGCGGGTTCAATCCCGGCCGGGGGTATGGTTTATTTGCAATCGTGTCATTACGATTTCTTAAGTCAAACATATAAGTGAACAGTATTTAGATAAGGCTAAAGAGGTCTTTGTGGCATTTATGGATTTGGAAAAGGCGTATGACAGGGTGGATAGGGGGGCAATGTGGCAGATGTTGCAAGTGTATGGTGTAGGAGGTAGGTTACTGAAAGCAGTGAAGAGTTTTTACGAGGATAGTGAGGCTCAAGTTAGAGTATGTAGGAAAGAGGGAAATTTTTTCCCAGTAAAAGTAGGCCTTAGACAAGGATGTGTGATGTCACCGTGGTTGTTTAATATATTTATAGATGGGGTTGTAAGAGAAGTAAATGCGAGGGTCTTGGCAAGAGGCGTGGAGTTAAAAGATAAAGAATCACACACAAAGTGGGAGTTGTCACAGCTGCTCTTTGCTGATGACACTGTGCTCTTGGGAGATTCTGAAGAGAAGCTGCAGAGATTGGTGGATGAATTTGGTAGGGTGTGCAAAAGAAGAAAATTAAAGGTGAATACAGGAAAGAGTAAGGTTATGAGGATAACAAAAAGATTAGGTGATGAAAGATTGAATATCAGATTGGAGGGAGAGAGTATGGAGGAGGTGAACGTATTCAGATATTTGGGAGTGGACGTGTCAGCAGATGGGTCTATGAAAGATGAGGTGAATCATAGAATTGATGAGGGAAAAAGAGTGAGTGGTGCACTTAGGAGTCTGTGGAGACAAAGAACTTTGTCCTTGGAGGCAAAGAGGGGAATGTATGAGAGTATAGTTTTACCAACGCTCTTATATGGGTGTGAAGCGTGGGTGATGAATGTTGCAGCGAGGAGAAGGCTGGAGGCAGTGGAGATGTCATGTCTGAGGGCAATGTGTGGTGTGAATATAATGCAGAGAATTCGTAGTTTGGAAGTTAGGAGGAGGTGCGGGATTACCAAAACTGTTGTCCAGAGGGCTGAGGAAGGGTTGTTGAGGTGGTTCGGACATGTAGAGAGAATGGAGCGAAACAGAATGACTTCAAGAGTGTATCAGTCTGTAGTGGAAGGAAGGCGGGGTAGGGGTCGGCCTAGGAAGGGTTGGAGGGAGGGGGTAAAGGAGGTTTTGTGCGCGAGGGGCTTGGACTTCCAGCAGGCATGCGTGAGCGTGTTTGATAGGAGTGAATGGAGACAAATGGTTTTTAATACTTGACGTGCTGTTGGAGTGTGAGCAAAGTAACATTTATGAAGGGATTCAGGGAAACCGGCAGGCCAGACTTGAGTCCTGGAGATGGGAAGTACAGTGCCTGCACTCTGAAGGAGGGGTGTTAATGTTGCAGTTTAAAAACTGTAGTGTAAAGCACCCTTCTGGCAAGACAGTGATGGAGCGAATGATGGTGAAAGTTTTTCTTTTTCGGGCCACCCTGCCTTGGTGGGAATCGGCCAGGGTGATAATAATAAAAAAAAAAATTATTTGCTATTAAACTACAGTATAAATAATGTAAACCCATCCATGACTGCATATTGGAATGGCTATTCGGACAGGTATTAGACGGTGACATCATGTGTTTACTCTTGAACACTGCAGAGAATCGAACATTTCTGCTATTGCTAATAATAACAATAGTAATAATAATAATAATAATAATAATAATAATAATAATAATAATAATAATAATAATAATGATAATAATAATAATAATAAATACGATATAATTGAAGAAGGAAATTGTACAAAAATACGAGGAAGTGGTTGACACATCGTCAGTGTGACTTTGTTTATGCTGGAGGGAACATTAGTCTCCCTGCTCTTCCAAACATTTCACAATAACTCAGCGGTTGAGGCAGTGGTATTTAATAACATATATGTTATAAATAATAATAGTACATGTTATTATTAATAACATGTATTATTATTAACATGTATGTATTTAATAACATCTGTTATAAATAATAATAGTACATATTATTAATAACATGTATTATTATTAACATGTATGTTATTAAATACCATTGCCTCAATCACTGCCTCTACCACTCCAGTCACACTCAATCTACAAGCACCAAACACAATGAATTATTGTGAAATGTTTGGAAGAGCAGGGAGACTAATGTTCACTCCAGCATAAACAAAGTCACACTGACGATGTGTCAACCACTCCCTCGTATTTTTGTACAATTTCCTTCTTCAATTATATCATATTTATTATTATTATTATTATTATTATTACTATTGTTATTATTAGCTGTAGCAGAAATGTTTAATTCTTTGCAGTGTTCAAGAGTAAACACATGATGTCACCGTCTAATACCTGTCCGAATAGCCATTCCAATATGCAGTCATGAATGGGTTTACATTATTTATACTGTAGTTTAATAGCAAATAATGAACAAACAAAATACTCACCACACTGAGTGGTGGGAGGGCTGGCTGCAAGTTGTGGGGGGTCGGAGGGAGGGTAGTAGGGACTCGCATTGGTGGCGGGAAACTTAAATATGATTTGGCGGCTGGGAATTTGGTGGCTGGGAATTTGGCGGTTGGGAATTCGCGAATGTGTGAAGCCCGTGAAAGTTGAAAATGTGAATGTTGAGGGAGACCTGTAATATCGTAAACCGGGGCTCCACTGTACTTGCAACATCTGCCACATTGTTCCCCTATCCACTCTATCATATGCCTTTTCTAAATCCATAAATGCAATAAAAACTTCCCTACCTTCATCTAAATACCGTTCACATATATGCTTCAATGTAAACACTTGATCTACACATCATCTACCCACTCTGAAACCTCCTTGCTCATCCGCAATCCTACATTCTGTCTTGCCTCTAATTCTTTCAATTATAACCCTACTGTACACTTTTCCTGATATATTCAGTAAACTTCTTCCTCTATAATTTTTACAATCTCTTTTGTCCCCCTTCCCTTTATATAAAGGGACTATTTATGCTCTCCGCCAATCCCTAGGTACCTTCCCCTCTTTCATACATTTATTAAACAAAAATACCAACCACTCCAACACTATATCCCCACTGCTTTTAACATTTCTGTCATGATCCTGTCAGTTCCAGATGCTTTACCCCCTTTCATTCTACGTAATGCCTCACGCACCTCCTCCACACTCGCATCCTGTTCTTCTTCACTCCTAAAAGATGTTATACCTCCCTGGTCAGTGCATGAAATTACTGCATTATATGTAAATAAATTACAGTAGTTCTATTTCCCCTACTATCTGTGTTTTGGCTATTTGACCATCTCTACAGTCCATGTATTCCATACATTTAAAAATTCAAAAATTTATTTCTAAATGATACATTCTTTGTATAGAAATGGGTGACACTTGATATGCATGTAGAAAGGCCATGGTTACGCAGAGCATTTCAGGCAAGCTTAAGCCTAACTTAAGATTACAATTGAAGTGGAACCTCAATTATTAATTGTATTAACATGTTGACCTTCTCCCACCGAGGCAGGGTGGCCCAAAAAAAGTACAACTTTCATCATCATTCACTCCATCACTGTCTTCCAGAGGTGTGCTTACACTACAGTTATAAAACTGCAACATTAACACCCCTCCTTCAGAGTACAGGCATTGTACTTCCCATCTGCAGGACCCAAGTCTGGCCTGCTAGTTTCCCAGAATCCCTTCATAAATGTTACCTTGCTCACACTCCAACATTATGTCAAGTCCTAAAAACCATTTGCCTCCATTCGCTCCTCTCTAACATGCTCACACATGCTTGCTGGAAGTCCAAGCCCCTCTCACACAAAACTTCCTTTACCCCCCTCCCTCCAACCTTTCCTAGGCCAACTTCTACCCCTCCTTCTCTCCACTTCAGATTTATACACTCTCAAAGCCATTCTATATTGTTCCATCCTCTCTATATATCCGAACCACCTCAACAACCCCTCCTCAGCCCTCTGGATAATAGTTTTAGTAATCCCACACCACCTCCTAATTTCCAAACTACGAATTCTCTGCAATACATCTGACAACACATTGCCCTCAGACATGACATCTCCACTGCTTCCAGCCTTCTTGTTGCAACATTCATCACCCGTGCTTCACACCCATATGAGCGGCTAACGCGACGGTCTAGAGTTTTGAGACTCTGAAAGCGAGTTCAAACCCCACCAGTGGTATGGTTTGTTTGCAATCGTGTCATTACGATTTTGAGAGTCATTCCCCTCTTTGCTTCCATGGATAAAGTTCTTTGTCTCCACAGACTCCTAAGTGCACCACTCACCTTTTTCCCCTCATTAATTCTATGATTCACCTCATCTTTCATAGACCCATTTGCTGACACATCCACTCCTAAATATCTGAATACATTCACCTCCTCCAAACTCTCTCCCTCCAATCTGGTATCCAATCTTTCGTCACCTAATTTTTTTGTTATCCTCATCACATTACTCTTTCCTATATTCACTTTTAATTTTCTTCTTTTACATACCCTATCAAACTCATCCACCAACCTCTGCAACTTCTCCTCAGAATCTCCCAAAAGTACAGTGTCATCAGCAAAGAGCAACTGTGACAACTCCCACTTTGTGTTAGATTCTTTATCTTTTAACCCCACACCTCTTGTCAACACCCAAGCATTCACTTCTCTTACAACCCATCTATAAATATTCTGAACAACCATGGTGACATCACACATCCTTGTCTAAGGCCTATTTTTACTGGAAATAATCTCCCTCCTACATACTCTAACCTGAGCATCACTATCCTTGTAAAAACTTTTCACTGATTTCAGTAACCTACCTCCTACAACACCTACCACATTGCCCCCCTATCTACCCTGTCATATGCCATTTCCAAATCCATAAATGCCACAAAAACCTTTTGACCCTTATCTAAACACTGTGCACCTATATGTTTCACTGGAAACACTTGGTCTACATACCCCTTACCTTTCCCAAAGCTTCCTTGTTCATCTGCTATCCTACTCTCTGTCTTATTCTTAATTCTTTCAATAATAACTCTACCATACACTTTACCAGGTATACTCAACAGACTTATTCCCCTATAATTTTTGCATTCTCTTGTCCACTTTGCCTTTATGCAAAGGAACAATGCATACTCTCTGCCAATCTCTAGGTACCTTGCCCTCTTCCCTACATTTATTAAATAAAAGCACCAACCACTATAAAAACTATATCCCCACCTGCTTTTAACATTTCTATCTTTATCCCATCAATCCCTGTTGCCTTATCCCCTTTCATTCTACCCACTGTTTTGCAAACTTCCTCCACACTCACAACTGGCTCTTCCTCACTCCTACAAGATGTTATTCCTCCTTGCCCTATACACGAAATCACAGCTTCCCTATCTTCATTAACATTTAACAATTCCTCAAAATATTCCCTCCATCTTTCCAATACCTCTAACTCTCCATTTAGTAACTCCCCTCTCATATTTTTAAATAACAAATCCACTCGTTCCCTAGGCTTCCTCAACTTATTAATCTCACTCCAAAGCTTTTTCTTATTTTCAACAAAATTTGTTGATAACATCTCACCCACTCTCTCCTATGCTCTCTTTTTACATTGCTTCACCACTCTCTTAACCTCTCTTTTTCTTGTCATATACTCCTCCCTCCTTGCATCACTACTAGTTTGTAAAAACCTCTAATATGCTAACTTTCTCTCCCTTACTACTCTCTTTACATCATCAATCCACCAATTGCTCTTCTTTCCTCCCACACCCACTTTCCAGTAACCACAAACTTCTGCTGAACACTCTAACACTACATTCTTAAATCTACCCCATATGTCTTCGACCCCAATGCCTATACTCTCACCAGTCCATCTATCCTCCAATAGTTGTTTATATCTTACCCTAACTGCCTTCTCCTATAGTTTATAAACCTTCACTTCTCTCTTACTTGGTGCTTCTATTTTCCTTTTATCCCATCTACCTTTTACTTTTGCTGTAGCTACAACTAAAAAGTGATCTGATATATCTGTGGCCCCTCTATAAACATGTACATCCTGAAGTCTACTCAACAGTCTTTTATCTACCAATATGTGTGATGAATGGTTTGAAAAACCGACAAGTTGAAGATTGAGACACTTATGCAGCATATGGGAATCTTTATTCAGGAAACGTTTCGCCACACAGTGGCTTCATCAGTCCAATACAAAGAGGAAGGCGTAAGGAGAGGAGGAGAATGAGGTAATCAGTCCCTCAACCTGGAGTCGATGTGTTCAGTCCATCAATCTTGTAGAATGTACAGCATAGGGCCGTAGACGTGGCTTATATACTGTAGTGAGGTGACGTGAAGCAGATGGAGGCGGGGTCATAGTGGTACCATCCACTAGTCGAAGTAGGTCTTCGTCCAAAGGTTGAACAAGTGTTGAAGAATTCTTTGTAACAAGACCCCATGATGCTGCCGTGTCTGACAGTTGTGATGAATGGTTTGAAAAACCGACAAGTTGAAGATTGAGACACTTATGCAGCATATGGGAATCTTTATTCCTGAATAAAGATTCCCATATGCTGCATAAGTGTCTCAATCTTCAACTTGTCGGTTTTTCAAACCATTCATCACAACTGTCAGACACGGCAGCATCATGGGGTCTTGTTACAAAGAATTCTTCAACACTTGTTCAACCTTTGGACGAAGACCTACTTCGACTAGTGGATGGTACCACTATGACCCCGCCTCCATCTGCTTCACGTCACCTCACTACAGTATATAAGCCACGTCTACGGCCCTATGCTGTACATTCTACAAGATTGATGGACTGAACACATCGACTCCAGGTTGAGGGACTGATTACCTCATTCTCCTCCTCTCCTTACGCCTTCCTCTTTGTATTGGACTGATGAAGCCACTGTGTGGCGAAACGTTTCCTGAATAAAGATTCCCATATGCTGCATAAGTGTCTCAATCTTCATCTACCAATATGTAGTCCATCAAACTACTGTCATTACACCCTACATCATATCTTGTACAATTACTTATCCTCTTTTTCTTAAAATATATATTACCTATAACCAAAGTCCTTTCTATACAAAGTTCAATCAAAGGGCTCCCATTATCATTTACACTTGGCACCCCAAACTTACCTACCACACCTCTAAATGTTTCTCCTACTTTAGCTTTAAGGTCCCCTACCCACAGTTATTCTCTCATTTGATTCAAAAGTTCATTGCTTAACATCTCCCAAAATCTCTCTCTCTCTGCTACACTCCTCTCTTCTCCAGGTGTATACACACTGACCAGCCGGGCTGTGGCTCGTACTTTGGTTTGCGTGCAGCCAGCAGTAACAGCCTGGTTGATCAGGCTCTGATCCACCAGGAGGCCTGGTCACAGACCGGGCCGCAGGGGCGTTGACCCCCTGGAACTCTCTCCAGGTAAACACTTATTATGACCCGCTTTTTGTATCCGACCCTTATTTTAATCCACATAATCTTTGAATTTAAACATTTATATTCCCTCTTCTACTTCCATAACTGATCCTTCAACATTATTGCTACCCCTTCCTTAGCTCTAACTCTCTCAGATACTCCTGACTTAATCTCATTTATTTCTCCCCACTGAAACTCACCTACCCCTTTCAACATTGTTTGGCTTAGAGCTAGGACATCCAACTTATTTTCATTCATAGCATTAGCAATCATCTTTTTCTTAACATCCACACTATATCCATGCACATTCAAGGATCCCAGTTGTATAAAGTTTTTCTTCTCTTTTTTTTTATATTTTCTACAGGAGAAGGGGTTACTAGCCCACTTCTCCTGGCATTTTAGTCACCTCATACGACACACATGGCTCACAGAGGAAAGATTCATTTCCACTTCCCCATGGAAGGAAATAAAGAGCAACAAGAATTATTAAGAAAATGAAGAAACAACCTAGATGTGTACTCACCTAGTTGTGGTTGCAGGGGTTGAGTCATAACTCCTGCCCTGCCTCTTCCCTGACCACTATAGGCTCACTCTCCCTGCACCATGAGCTGTATCATAAGATAAGATAAGATAAGATTTCGTTCGGATTTTTAACCCCGGAGGGTTAGCCACCCAGGATAACCCAAGAAAGTCAGTGCATCATCGAGGACTGTCTAACTTATTTCCATTGGGGTCCTTAATCTTGTTCCCCAGGATGCGACCCACACCAGTCGACTAACACCCAGGTACCTATTTGCTGCTAGGTGAACAGGACAACAGGTGTAAGGAAACGTGTCGGAATGTTTCCACCCGCCGGGAATCGAACCCGGGCCCTCCGTGTGTGAAGCGGGAGCTTTAGCCACCAGGCTATGAATGGATCCTGCCTCCACTACATCGCTTCCCAAACTACTCCACTTCCTGACTACTCTGTGACTGAAGAAATATTTCCCAACATCCCTGTGATTCATCTGTGTCTTCAATTTCCAGCTGCTGTGTCCCATCTCTGGAACATTCTGTCTCTGTCCACTTTGTCAATTCCTCTCAATATTTTATATGTCGTTATCATGTCCCCCCTATCTCTCCTGTCCTCCAGTGTCGTCAGGTCGATTTCCCTTAACCTCTCCTCGTAGGACATACCCCTTAGCTCTGGGACTAGTTTTGTTGCAAACCTTTGCACTTTCTCTAGTTTCTTTACGTGCTTGGCTAGATGTGGCTTCCAAACTGGTGCCACATACTCCAATATGGGTCTAACACACACACTCCTTATTAAGATGGCGGAATGCTGTTCTTAGGTTTGCTAGGCGCCCATACACTGCAGCAGTTATTTGGGTGATGTGCGCCTCAGGAGATGTGCCTGGTGTTATACTCACCCCAAGATCTTTGTACTTGAGTGAGGTTTGTAGTCTCTGTCCCCTAAGATTGTACTACTACTGTGGTCTTCTTTGCCCTTCCCCAATCTTCATGACTTTGCACTTGGTGAGGTTGAACTCCAGGAGCCAATTGCTGGACCAGGCCTGCAGCCTGTCCAGATCCCTTTGTAGTTCTTCCTGGTCCTCATCCAATTGAATTCTTCTCATCAACTTCACATCTTCTGCAAACAGGGACACGTCGGAGTCTATTCCTTCCGTCATGTCGTTCACAAATACCAGAAACAGCACTAGTCCTGGGACTGACCCCTGTGGAACCCCACTCATCACAGGTGCCCACTCTGACACCTTGCTGTATACCATGACTCACTGCTGCCTTCTTGACAGATATTCCCTGATCCATTGTAATGCATTCCCTGTTATCCTTGCCTGCTCCTCCAGTTTTTGCACTAATCTCTGTTCTTACAGTCCAAGAAAATGTAATCTACCCACCCCTCTCTCTCTTGTCTTACTGCTGTTACCCTGTCATAGAACTCCAGTAGGTTTGTGACACAGGATTTCCCATCCCTGAAACCATGTTGGCTGTTGTTGAGCTCATTCCTTTCATTCTTCTGATAATCTTCTCTATGACTTTGCAAACTATACATGTCATTGACACTGGTCTGTAGTTTAGTGTTTCATGTCTGTCACCTTTTTTAAAACTTGGGACTACATTTGCTGTCTTCCATACCTCAGGTAATCTCCCTGTTTCGATAGATATGTTGAATATTGTTGTTAGGGGTGCACATAGTGCCTCTGCTCCCTCTCTCAGGACCCAAAGAGAGATGTTATCTGGCCCCATCGCCTTTGAGGTATCTAGCTCACTCATCAGCCTCTTCACTTCTTCCTCGGTTGTATGTATTGTGTCCAACACATGGTGGTGTACCCCACTTCTCCGACTTTCTGGAGTCCCTTCTGTCTCCTCTGTGAACACTTCTTTGAATCTCATGCTGAGTTCCTCACATACTTCACGGTCGTTTCTTGTTGTCTCTCCTCTTTCCTTCCTTAGTCTGATTACCTGGTCCTTGACTGTTGTTTTCCTCCTGATGTGGCTGTATAACAGCATCGGGTCAGATTTGGCTTTCGCTGCTACGTCGTTTTCATACTGTTGTTGGGCCTCCCTTCTTACCTGTGCATATTCATTTCTGGTCTGCGACTGCTCTCCTTATTCTCTTGGGTCCTTTTTCTTCTATACTTCCTCCATTCCCTAGCACACTTAGCTTTTGCCTCCCTGCACCTTCGGGTGAACCACGGGCTCATCCTCCCTTTCTCATTATCCCTGTTACCCTTGGGTACAAACCTCTCCTCAGTTTTTTTCCATATTGTTATGTATTCCATCATCTCGTTTACTGACTTCCCTGCCAGTTCTCTGTCCCACTGAACCCCGTTCAGGAAGTTCCTCATTCCCGCGTAGTCCCCTTTCTTGTAGTTTGACTTCATTCGCCCGGCCCTTCCTGTTTCCCCCTCCACTTGTAACTCTACCGTGTATTTAAAGCTTAAAACCACATGATCACTGGCCCCAAGGGGTCTTTCAAATGTGATGTCCTCAATATCTGCACTATTCGAAGTGAATACTAGGTCCAGTCTCGCTGGTTCATCCTCTTCTCTCTCCCTGGTAGTGTCCCTTACATGTTGGTACATAAAGTTTTCCAGTACCACTTCCATCATCTTGGCCCCCATGTGGCTCCAAGTTCTCCCAATCGATTTCCTTGTGGTTGAAGTCACCCATGATCAGTAGCTTTGCCCTGCTCGCATGAGACCTTCTGGCCACTGCAGCAAGAGTGTCAACCATCACTCTATTACTCTCATCATACTCTTGCCTTGGCCTCCTGCTGTTCTGTGGTGGGTTATACATCATTGCAATTACCACCTTGGGACCTCCAGACTGAAGCGCTTCGTTCCCACTATGTAATTTCTTGCATCTCCACTGTCTCCTCTCTCCAGTTCATCAAAATTCCATCGGTTTTTGATCAGCAGTGCCACTCCTCCCCCCCTGTTCCCTCTGTCTTTCCTCAGGATCTGATATTCCATTGGAAAGATGACATCTGTTATCATACCTGTGGGGTTGGTTTCTGTGAGAGCTATGATGTCTGGTGATATCTCCTTAACTCTTTCGTGCCACTCCTCCCATATATTTGTTATTCCATCAGCGTTTGTGTACCATACCTTCAGTTTCCTCTCCAACACTGTGTTTTGGGGGTCTGTGAGGGTGGGGGACCTGGTAGTGTACTGTGGGATTCTATAGCCGAGTGTTGGGTGGGAGCTGGGAGTGTGGATTGTAGTTTGTGTTGGGATAGTGTGACTGGCTGTGGGGTTCTGGGGATGGTTCTGTGTGTGCTTGCTATTGTTTCTCTGCCCTGCTCTGGTTGTCCTCTGCTCATTCTGTCCTTGTCTCTCTTCCAAGTTCATTTCGCTTTTGTGTCCTCTCCCTCAGCTGCTGTCATTCTGTCTGTGTTCTGTATCTGTCTAGGAACACCACCCTCTGGTATTCTGCCGAGTACTTCAACCGTGGTTTCTCTTGGAGGATCCTGTTCTGCACTGTTTCTGTCTTGAAAATCAGTTTGATCGGTCGTTGTCTCCCCTTTAAGTACCCCTATATTCTCTGAAAATTTATAATCTCAGACATGTCCTCTTTACCTATTTCTGTGATGATATTCTCAATCTCCTTTCTTTCTGTTTCCCGTCTTTCAGTTTGTGTCCTTCCCTCGCTCTCCTGAAGCCCATGAATAAACACTGACTTTGCCCTCTCTTCCTCCCACTGTCTTTCCCTCTGTGACTCTGGTTCCTGTCTGTACATGGCCATGTGTAGTGTGACCAAAGTGTAAGTAAAAGTAGCAAGATATACCTGTTATCCAGGATGTTTATGAGACAGCAAAAAGACACCAGCAATCCTACCATCATGTAGAACAACTACAGGTTTCTGTTTCACACTCACTTGGCAGGATGGTAGTACCTCCCTGGGCAGTTGCTGTCTACCAACCTACTACCTACCTCAGTTGTCAAACTTAATTCATTCCAGATGTCAGTTTGACAACCAAACCAATTTTTTCCATAAAGAATAAGGTAAATAGAATTAATCCGTTCCAGACCAAAAATGACAATATAATAATATACTAATAATAATGTACTAACTACTACATAAAACAATGTATAAAATTATACAGCACACTGAAACTGTAAAAATAAATACTAAATGAAAATTTAACCAAAATACTGTACAGTAAATGAAAATTTAACTGCCTCTTATATATCAGCTACTGGCAAAATTCTAGTGGTTTTAAATCTTGTGGGAGAAAGCTGGTAGGCCTACATGTGAGAGAATAGGTCTGCACTGTCAGTGTGCACAGTATAAAAAAAAATCCTGCAGCACACAGTACATGAGAAAAAAAAACTGAGACCGTATTTTTGGTTTAAAACAGCGACTTTGCAGTGTATTTTCGTACGGTATTTATAATTGTAGTGGTACTCTGACTTACGAGTTTAATTCATTCCTTGACCAAGTTCTTAACTCAACTTGCTCGTATATCAAATCAATTTTCCTCACTGAAATTAATTGAAATGCCAGTAATCCGTTCCAGCCCCCAAAAAGCCACACCAATTTTTTTATTATGTAAAAGTACTACTACGCTCGTACTGCCTCGCCAAGTCAATTACACGCACACCTCGCTCGTGTTTTTCTACGATTTCATGCTTTAATTCAATGGACATCATCCTCCTCTTCTCAGCACTGTCTTTTGCACTCACTTTCTTTGGACCCACGGTTAGAAAAAAGAAATTTGGCAAAAATAACTGCAGAAAAAGCACAAAATGCAAGCACAACACAAGACAGATGCTTCCGTGGTTATGTAACCACGTGCACAAGGCCTGGTCACAGACCGGGCCGCATGGACATTGACCCCGGAACTCTTTGCAGGTATCTCCAGGTATAGTGAACGAGTGAGATGCAGGATGCTGGGCGGATGTTGTGGCATTTGCTGTGCCAACTAGTGGTGGCGTATCTGAAACTTGCTTGTAACTCGGATTTTGGCTTGCAACTTAAAGCAAAACATCGACTGAGTGACGGCTCATAACTTGGAAAACTCGTAAGTTGGGGCACTCGTAAGTCGAGGTACCACTGTATACTTGTTTTCTTGGTCTCATTTGATAGAATGGAACGTATATTATATAAAAAGAGATGATTTTTCAATGGTTTAAAGAATAAAGGTAGCTTGAAAGTCAGCTCAAAGTAGAGGAAATGTTAAATTTTTGCCGATGTTCAAGAGTAAAGAAATCACGTCACATTTCCAATACACATCAACTGGTGTGTTTCATATGCATTCATGAATGCGCTGATATTATTTACACAATTATTACAGTTATGCAGTATTCTGAATAACAGTAAATCTCCTATTTTTTGTGAATACAAACTTAAAATGAAAATAACAAGTGTAATATAAGAGGGGCCTGGAGATGTGACTAATGAACAGATAAAATGTTATTTTAGTGCCAGGAATGTCTACATTATTTACGCTGGACCCTATTTTGAAATTGGCCATTTTTGAATTCTGTGTGAAATTGGCCAAATTAGTAATTTCAGATGACTTTATTGGGTAGTTGCAATAAGTAAATGGGCAGTTTCTTGTACTCAATAGACAGAATGAAAGGAGTTTTAGTGAAATAGCTATGAGTCTGGTTGAGTGGAACAATGGAATTGGCCCAAAATAGGGCTCAAAGTGGGTGAAATAGCCAATGTGCAAATATCGCTGAGATCGCTAACTTTGCGACAGCGTAATTCCCTAAGTTTTCCATCAAATTTCGTACTTTTGGTTTCGTTACCTTAACAAGATACACAGCAAGACCTCAAGAGATGTTTACAGTACATGCGTTAGTCGCTATACTGACCAAGACCCATGCTGTGGACTCTGTCTGGTGATCACATCATCCGAGCGGTCGACAACCAAGATCATGTAGGAAAACCAAATTGAACAAATCGATCTGAAAACCAACTTGTTTAACCCTTTGACTGTTTCTGACGTATAAATACATCTTACGAGCCAATGTTTCCGACGCATTTATACGCACAAATTCTAGCGGCTTCAAATCAAGCGCCAAAGGCCTGGTAGGCCTACACGAGAGAGAATGGGTCTCAGTGGTCGGTGTGCACCCTGTGAAAAAAATCTGGGACCCAACGGTGCATTGTGGGAACGCCATGTCGTTAGTCCATTTTCACCATGCCTCTCGGTAAGAAGTTCCTCACTCCTCGGCGGATTGGAGGTCTTTTGTTCCCAAGTGATAGCTCTAACAGCGATGAAAATGTCAGTGACAGTGAATTCCAGGGTTTTGAAGTGAGTGTTACCGGAAAAAGTGCCCAGGATAACGTAATTAGTGATGAAAACCCAGATGACCCACAACCTTCCACCTCTGGTGCTGGGCCGGCTTGTTCACGTTCACGTTCGCCTGTACCAGGACGAAAGAGGAAACTATTTGGTCGTGTACAACACCCAGATGTTAGCAGTGATAATGATTTCAAGGTCATTGAAAGCAGTTCTAGTGACAGTGAGAGTGAATATTCCCCAGTGAAGTGGCAGTATGTACGACGTAACATGCGGTCTGGTAGTGTTTCATATGTTGTTCCAAGGGGAAGGAGAAACTCTGGGAGCACATCCCGTGGCCCTACACCATGACCTGATAGTGATGACGACGATATTGTAACGATGGGTATGAATGATGTGAGTGAGGGAGCAGGCAGTGGTGGTGATAGTGAGGGTGGCACGGCCCATGTGGTACCATCAGCGGGCCACGCTACTACCCACGCTGCTGACTCTGCACAACAACCAGCCTCACCATACCCCACACTCCCACAACCTGCACCACCACAACCTGCACAACCACAACCTGCACAACCACAACCACGGTACAATATCCAGACCCCACCAGCAGACCGCATCTGGGATTGGCAGGACGGTGACGAGCTTGTTCCCAGTCCCCATGACTTTGATGAAACACAAAGTGGAATAAAGCCATCTTGTCCACTTGGGAACAATGCCAGTGAACTGGACTGCTTTGAGTTATTCTTCGATGAACCCCTGATGGACATCATTGTCAGGGAAACAAACACATACTGTGATTACACCATGGCAAATACAATTCTCTCACCAAAATCACGGCTACACAAGTGGGAGGAGACAACTGTGGCAGAGATGTACCTGTTTTTTGCCATAATAATGCTTATGCCACATGTGTATAAGCACACTGTCACCACATACTGGGCAACAGAACACCTGATTTCAACTCCAGGTTTTAGTGACATTATAGGTGTCAATCGTTTCCTGATACTGTTACGTATATTACACTTTTCAGACAAAACTAGGCCTGACAGAAGCGACAGGTTATATAAGATCAGAAATATGTTTATGTACCTGAAACAAAAGTGCTGCATGTATTTTTATCCCTTCAGGAAGCGTGTTATTGATGAGTCCTTGATTTTATTCAAAGGAAGACTCTCATTCAAGCAATATATACCAAGCAAGAGGAAACGCTTTGGTATAAAGCTATTTGTACTGTGTGATTGCAGAAGTGGTCTAGTTTTGGATATCATTGTGTACACTGGCAGTAATACTTTGAGAGATACCATGAAGTTATTGGGTATCTCTGGTGATGTGGTTCGAACAATGATGGAACCATATCTTGGTAAGGGGCATATGTTATTTACTGATAACTGGTACACAAGCGCCTTACTCAGTGATTTCTTGCGAGTGAACTTGATAGACGTGTGTGGCACAGTGCGTGGTAATCGTAAACATATGCCAAGGTTCGACGCTGGCACTCGCAGAGGTGAGGTGCAAGCCTTTGCTGCCAATGACATCATGGCATTTCGGTGGCATGACAAATGTGATGTCACATTGTTGACATCAGTTCACAGAAATGAAATGGTACACAGTGGCAGGGACAACAGAGAGACCAATGAACCCATTCTAAAGCCTACAGCTGTCATGGGCTACAACCTCAATATGCGCTTAGTGGACAAATGTGACATGCAGATTGGGTTTGCAGACTGTGTACGCAAGAGTTATAAGTGATATATAAAACTTTTTTTCCATCTTGTTGATATCTCTATGCTAAATGCTTATAACATATACAAGTTGAAGACCAACAAAACACCAAAATATGGTGAATTTTGTCTGTCAATAATCAGACAAATAATTGCGAAGTACCAAGGAGCAACTCCTGCAATAGACCAGCGCCCACACTTGTCATCTCGTTTCAGGCATGGTGATCACTACCCCATACAACTGCCTCCTACTACTGCCAAGAAAAATGCTCAGAAGAGGTGTTATGTATGTATGCATACCACAAAACGCCCACAAACACGCAGAGACACTCGTTTTATGTGTGAGGAGTGTGAAGTGCCCCTCTGCATATACCCATGTTTCAAAGAGTTCCACAAGCTGCAGCAGTTCTAGGAACGTGTTTAGTGACTGTACATATGTATATATATTATGGAACAATAGTAATAAACATTATTTTGTATTGTTTGTTTGTGTAAACAAAGTGTATACACAAACTAATAGTGATAAAGTTTGTTCTGTTATTGTGTTGTAAACAATGAGTGTATATTTGAACAATGCACCTTACATTGGTCTCACAGGCCACATAAGTTACCTGGAACAGAAAAATATTGAAAAATGCAAGAAATCTTTGAATTAGAGTAAATAAAAGAATACCGCGTGGGCGGCAGTTGCTGCTGTTGCCGTACGCACGTCACTTTCTGCAAACTTTGCGGCTCTATATCTCGGTAAGTACTCATGGCAAAAAAATTTTTTTAGGCTTAAAACACTCAGAAAAATATTTCTAATATTTTCATAAGAAAAAATTATTTTTTTTTTTCGAATATTTGGCGACATAGAATGACAGTTTCAGAGAGGGGCCTGAAACAGTCAAAGGGTTAACAACTAGTCTGTTTGACAACAGAGGTTCCACTGTTTATGTATATACGTGAGAACGTTAACCCTTTCAGCATCGGCAGGCCCTCTCCTAAACTTGTTCTCAGGGTAGGAAATTTTTCGAAGAAACAAGTTATTTTTTCTTATGAAATGATAGAGAATCTTTTCTCGATCATAATGACACCAAAATTATGAAATTTGATGGAAAACTTACAGAATTATGCTCTCGCAAAGTTAGTGGTCTCGACGATGCTTACTCATTGGCGATTTCGCCCACTTTGAGCCGTATTTTCGGCCAATTCCAATGTACCAGTCGACAAAAATCATGACTATTTTGGTAGAACTCCATTTTTTCTATCGAATGAGTACAAGAAGCCACTCATGTACTGATTTCAGCTATCCAATAAAGTGGTCAGAAATTTGCAATTTTGCCAATTTCACACAAATTTCAAAAGATGTCAATTTCCAAACAGGGTCCAGAATAAACAAGACAGACATTCCTGGCACTAAAATAACATTTCTTCTGTTCATTAATCACATCCTTAGGCATCTCTTACATTTCTTTTGCTTTCCACTTTGAATTTTTATTCTCACAAAAAAAAAATAGAAGATTTACTGTTATGCAGACTACTGCATTAGTGTAGAAATGATATAAATAATATCAGCATACTTGTAAAAGAATATCAGACTCAACAGTTGATGTGTATTGGACTTTTGGAATGATTTGTTTACTTTTGAACTTTGGTAAAAATCGAACATTTCTGCTACTTTGAGCTCAATTTCAAGGTACTTTTCATTGCAAAACCAATCAAAATCATCTCAATTTCTGTAATATGCCTTCCATTCTATAAAATGAGACCAAGAAAACTAGAATACAGCCATAAATAGCATACAAAAATACACTGCAAAATCGCTGTTTTAAAGCAAAAACACGGTCGGAGTTTTTTCTTTCTCATTAAGCATTGTGTGCTGCAGGATTTTTTTACACTGTGCACATTGACCACATTTTACACTGTGCACATTGACCACATTTTACACTGTGCACATTGACCACATTTTACACTGTGCACATTGACCACATAGATCCATTCTTTCATGTGTAGGTCTACCAGCTTTCTCTCACTAGATTTGAAGGCGCTAGAATTTGTGCGCACTAGTACGGCACCAACCCTGGTGTGCAAGCCGTATTAGTACGGCACCAGCCCTGAAAGGGTTAAGGTATGACTGTAAAACTGAATAAATATGTAACCTCTTCATGCCAACACATTTTATAGAGTTCTATGTAAAGTGGACCCTCAACCAACAATAGTCGAATCAATTTTCCCCATAAGAAATAATGGAAATCCAATTAATCCATTCCAGACGCCCAAAAGTATGAAAAAAAAAAATTTCACATGAAATATACATTTTCCTACACAGAAAAAGGATACATGCACAATAAATACTGTACTAAATGAAGAATAAATGACACTTAACTTTACTGAAGATGTAGTGATGAGATCGGAGGAGGGGAGATGGTGTACAGTAATATTATTGTTTGAAAAGGGAATCCCCTTCCATAAGGGCTTTAGGTACCAATTCCTTTTCTGGGGTTACTTCCCTTCTTTTTTTAATGCCACTGGGAACAACTTGAGAGTCACTGGACCTCTGTCACACCAAAAACCTGTCCAAATAGCTCTGTACCTCACATTCCTTTAAGATTTTCCTAAAATGGGCCACAACATTGTCATTGTAAAAGTCACCAGCACAGCTTGCAATAGCTGTGTCAGGGTGATTTTCATCCATAAAGGTTTGCACGTCAACCCACTTTACACAAATTTCCTTAAGCGTTGAAGAAGGCAACTTTCTCCATCTCTCTCTCCCCTCCTCTGAAGCAATTTCCTCAGTTGCGGTCTCTTGCTGTTGCAGATGCTCTTGCAGCTCATCAGTGGTTAGTTCTTCATCATCGTCCTCCACCAACTCTTCCACATCCTCCCCACTAACCTCCAATCTCATGGACTTCCCCAATGCCACAATAGATTCCACAACTGGCATAGGCTCCTGAGGGTTAGCCCCAAACCCTTCAAAATCCCTCTCTTGTACACATTGTGGCCACAATTTCCTCCAACCAGAGTTCAAGGTCCTGTTAGTCACTCTCTCCCAAGCCTTACCTATAAGGTTTATGCAATTGAGGATACTAAAGTCATCTTTCCAAAAGTCTCTTAGGGTCAACTGAGTGTTTGAGGTCACTCCAAAGCACTTTTAAAACATTGCTTTGGTGTACAGTTTCTTGAAATTTTAAATGACCTGCTGGTTCATGTGTGGAGAAAATTTCTCCAGGAGGGGGGTATCAGCCCCCTTCAGCCCCTTTCAGCCCTGAGGGGCCCAGCCCTCTCAGAAGGGCCGAGCATCTTGTTTACTGCTACAGCAAGTAATTGATCCCAGATGCAGTACGAGTATACGACGTGGTCAAGCGACCGACGCTCCTTGCAAGACTCCAGTGTTGCAAAGTGTAATTTAATAAAAGACAGTCCATCTCTTACCTTAGCAGGACAATTAAGGAAAATCCTGCTCCCATTTTATTACCATGGTAAAGATAGTGTACATTGTTGTCTATGCTTAAGACAGCAAGATTCAAGCATTCTGCTTTGCTTCATGGAGGAAGTGGCAAGGAAACAAAAAGTACTAGGTCAGCTTTTCCTTTATGTGCAAGGGGCAGTGACAGGGTATGAGGCTGTGGCGTCTTCAGATTACTTTTGACTCTACTGAGAGTCACACTGACACCAGGACAACCAACAAAGAACACTGATCCGTGCATTAGTGTGAACAAAGTGTCTCATAAAACACAATAAACACTTACAGAGAAGTGTGATCAGCTTCTTCAGTGATAAGATTATGAACAATAAAGACAAATCTTGTGGAACATAGTGTACCAGTGTGCGTATTCCTAGACTATGGAAGATGTGGACGTCCAAGGACACTTCAGCTTCTATCAAGTCACCGATACCTGTCGAAGGTGTGAAGAACACCATAGCTCACGCTACAAGAACAAGGTGGGTTATAAATTTCTTGTACGGGGGACTGCGCAGTTCTTGAGTCGCAAGGAGTTTGTAATCAACCTATAGTCGGCAGTGAGGTGCAGACTTTTGAGTCCACACAGTACGTAAGTCAGCCATCAGTGAATGAAATATGCTGACATAACACCCCCTAGGGGTAATTTATAATCTTACAAAATATAATTCATTTCAGCCCGTTGAGAAGTGATCAAGACAGCTACTCAAGACCTCGTCTGCAGGGGCGGCTGTGTAGACGATTTGCTGTCTTTTATCAGCTAAGTATTCCTTATATATCAATCTTAGCTGGTAAAACATTTCTCAACACCATGGGCTGGAGGAGAGGAGTGGTATTAGGAGGCAGGAACTTCACTGATAAAACTCAACTCCCCCAAAATTCGCTCTGGCAACTCTGAAGGATGACCAGGAGCATTGTTTAATGCCAAGAGGCACTTGAAGTCTAGTTTATTTTCCAGGAGGTAATTTTTCACAGTGGGGCCAAACACATGATAAAACCAATCATAGAAAATGTCCCTAGTGACCCATGCCTTACTGTTTGCCCTCCACATCACACACAAATTAGCCTTGACGACATTGTTTTTCTTGAACACTCTGGGAGTTTCAGAGTGATACACAAGTAGAGGCTTCACTCTGCAATCGCCACTAGCATTACTGCACAACATAAGAGTTACCCTGTCTTTCATAGGCTTGAGTCCTGGCAGTGGTTTTTTCTCCTGTGTAATGTAGGTCCTGTTTGGCATTTTCTTCCAAAACAGGCCTGTTTCGTCATAATTAAACACTTGTTGGGGTTTTAATTTTTCAGTGTCTATGTACTCCTTGAATTCCTGCACATATTTTTCAGCCGCTTTTTCGTCCGAACTGGCAGCTTCACCATGCCTTACCACACTGTGTATACCACTATGATTCTTAAATCTCTCAAACCAACCTTTGCTGGCCTTGAATTCAGTATCACCATTAGTTGCAGGCATTTTTTTAATTAAATCGTCATGCAACTGCCTTGCCTTTTCACATATGACTGATTGAGAGATACTATCTCCTGATATCTGTTTTCTGTTTATCCACAACAGTCTCTCAACATCTTCGGATACTTGTAATCTCTGTTTCAAAAACATACTTGCACCTTTCAAAACAACAGCTTCCTTGATAGCCTTTCTGTTGGCCAAGATAGCAGCAATGGTTGATTGGGGTTTGTTATACAACCTGGCCAGCTCGGAGACATGTACTCCACTCTCATACTTTGTGATTATCTCTTTATTCTATTCAATTGTAATTCTCACCCTTTTTACCACAGGGTTGGCACTAGAAGCTTGGCTTGTAAACACTGGCACACTAACTGAAGGCAGGGCAGCTAAGGCGCACTCAGACCAGACGGACACGTGGACGCCTTTGGGACAAATGATGTTGGTCGAGTTTCTCATCGTTGGTCAGGCCAAAATTTTTACACTAAAACGCTTTATTAGATGATTTTTTCATTAGACGATGCCTTTGTTGGTCGGGGGTCCACTGTATGTACTATAAATCATTGATAAATATTCTTTTTGAATTATGAAACATTGTTTGCCTTGCAGCTAGGCAGACCTGAAGGGGTATACAGTAGTCTGAAATATGAACATGACCAGCTACAATCATGCCCTTTGCCAGTTACAATCATGCCAAAGGCCTAGATGAATTATTAATACTTCCTGGGTAAAGAGTACCTTCCTGAATAATAGCTGATGCAATATAAATTGATGGAAAAGAAATGTATTTGTACAATTATTGAGCTTGGTTTTTTTTTTCATGAAATCATTTAAAAATATTAATTAAAAAGAAACTTATATTCCATACCTCTCTAGGGTGTGTTCCACCAAGTATGAAGTAAACTGGAGCTAGGAGTCTAGTCTTGCTTAGCTTTGCCTGCGCCTCGTCATAGTTCTCGGCTGTCTCCAGGACTTCACGAGTCAGGAATGTAACCCAGCTGAAGATTTATTTTACAATATATTAAAGGGCAAACAAGAGAGCAAAAATTATAGGGGAAGAAGTCATTTGAGTATGCCTGGTAAAGTGCATGGTACAGTTATTATTGAAACAATTAAGAGTAAGATGGAGAGTAGGATAGCAGATGAACAAGGAGGCTTTAGGAAAGGTTGGGGGTGTGTAGACCAAGTGTTTACAGTGAAACATATAGGTGAACAGTATTTAGATTAGGGTAAAGAGGTTTTTGTGGCATTTCTGGATTTGGAAAAGGCATATGACAGGATGGATAGGGGGGCAGTGTGGCAAATGTTGCAAATGTATGGAACAGGAGAGAAGTTACTGAAAGCAGTGAAGAGTTTTTAACAAGGATAGTTAGGCTCAGGTTAGAGTATGTTGGAGAGAGGAAGATTATTTCCCAGTAAAAGTAGGCCTTAGACAAGGATGTGTGATGCCACCATAGTTGTTCAATATATTTATAGATGGGGTTGTAAGAGAAGTGAATGCTCAGGTGTTGGCAAGAGGTGTGGGGTTAAAAGATGACACTGTGCTTTTGAGAGATTCTGAAGAGAAGTTGCAGAGGTTGGTGGATGAGTTTGGTAGGGTATGTAAAAGATGAAAATTAAAAGTGCATATAGGAAAGAGTAAGGTGACAAAAGACTGGAGGGAGAGAGTATGGAGGAGGTGAATGTATTCAGATATTTAGGAGTGGACATGTCAGCAGACGGGTCCATGAAAGATAAGGTGAATCATAGAACTGATGGGGGGGAAAAGGTGAGTGGTGCACTTAGGAGTCTGTGGAGACAAAGAATTTTGTCCATGGAAGCAAAGAAGGGAATGTATGAGAGTATAGTTATAGCAACACTCTCATATGGGTGTGAAACATGGGTGGTGAATGCTGCAACAAGGAGAAGGCTGGAGGCAGTGGAAATGTCATGTCTGAGGGCAGTGTGTGGTGTGAATATAATGCAGAGAATTTGTAGTTTGGAAATTAGGAGGAGGTGTGGCATTACCAAAACTATTATCCAGAGGGCTGATTAGGGGTTGCTGAGGTGGTTTGGACATGTAGAGAGGATGTAACAAAATGGAATGACTTCGAGTGTATAAATTTGTAGTGGATGTAAGGCAGGGTAGGGGTCATCCTAGGAAAGGTGGGAGGGAGGGGATAAAGGAGGTTTTGTGTGCGAGGGGCTTGGACTTTCAGCAAGCATGCATGAGCATGTTAGATAGGAGTGAATGGAGATAAATGGTTTTTAGGATTTGACATGCTATTGGAGTGTGAGCAACGCAACACTTATGAAGGGAGTCAGAGGAACCGGCAGGCTGGACTTGAGTCCTGGAGATGGGAAGTACAGTGTCTGCACTATGAAAGAGGGGTGTTAATGTTGCAGTTTTATAACTGTTGTTAGGTAAGACACATATGCAACAGTAAGGTATCTTTATTTTGAAACGTTTTGCCTACACAGTAGGCTTCTTCAATCAAGTAGAGAAAAGTTGGTAGAAGCAGAAGAGATATCAAGATGATGTAATCAGTCCATCACCCTTGAAGACGTAGTGTTGAGGTGGTCAGTCCCTCAACCTGGAGAAGAGTATTTGTTCCATAGTGTGAAACAATGTGAAGTTAAAGTGACAGCATGGAGCATTATATACTATCTCCTAGGAGGTGAGATGTAGTCCACTAGTAGGAGTAAGGATGTAATCCTGGCAAGGTCACCATTTTAATATTCACTGTCAGACACTGTAACATAAGGTATCTTGGTATACAACAGAAAACATCTTGAACACCTTCTACAAGTGAGAATGGTTCGACTTGTGAGGGACGTAGCCTCTCAACGATTACATTCTTTCTTCTACCAGTGGCCTACATCTCACCTCCTGACAGTATATAAGGCTCCATACTGTCACTTTAACTTCACATTGTTTAAGATTATGGAACAAATACTCTTCTCCAGGCTGAAGGACTGACCACCTCAAAACTACATCAACAAGGGTGACAGACTAATTACATCATCTTCAAATCTCTTTTGCTTCTATCAACATTTCTGTACTTGACTGAAGAAGCCTACAGTACAGGCAAAATGTTTAAAAATAAAGATACCTAACTGTTGCATATGTGTCTTACCTAACATCCTGTTGGTATTTTATACCATTTAAACATTTGGTTTTATAACTGTAGTGTAAGCGTGCCGCTGGCAAGACAGTGATGGAGTGAATGATGATGAAAGTTTCACTTTTTTGGGCCACCCTGCCTTGGTGGGAGAAGGCTGATGTGCTAATAAAAAAAATTAAATTAAAGGAATACAAACTTTAGTCAAGTATTGCACTGTATACACAAAACATATACTGTACTGCATCTCACTTTTTTTTTACCTTTTATTATAGAGCATTTACATTCCTTTCAGGGAAGGTGCCTTGATGCCAGGGAGGGATTTTGATACAAAAAATTAAGCTAACCTCTCTTTCATTGCATTGAATTTGATTGCTTCCTATTCCCCAAGGTGCTGTATGACCACTACAGGTTTAGTATCCCCCATAAAAAAATATAACAAATATTGTACAGACATTAAAAATATGACTTGTGTAAAATGTATTTTCAACTAAAATAAAAAACAAGGAGACAAAATGCATCGCTATGATGCAATTTTTCATTAATCTACCTACTGTATCTATATTTTTTATGCTTTATTAAACATGCACTCAGAACATGCAGGAAAACGAAAACAAATTGAGGAATTAATTACAAAAGTAAAGAATCACTTCATTCCAAGAATTCTCAAAATGTTTAGCAGACTGACTAATTGTCGCCACATCAGTCACACCTTGTCTTTCTTGTATAAACAGTCAAGTTTATACAAATGAGGTATTAAGTATTTATAGTTATATCAAACAACTTTTAGTTAATACTCATCCTGTATAGAACAAGAATGTCAATTTGAGTGCAGCCAGCAGTAACAGCCAGGTTGATCAGGCCCTGATCCACCAGAAGGCCTAGTCATAGACTGGGCTGCAGGGGCATTGACCCCTAAAACACTTTCCAGGTATACTCCAGGTTACAGAAAACTCTCATTCAATTTTGGTCTCTGTCTTTGATACAGAATTAGCTGTGCACATACTTAGTACTTCAAAGACTCCTGGATATGATCATATAACTATGAAACATCTTACTTTTGGAGAATTAAAGTGCTTCTTGCTATTTTCATGCATTATCATTTATTCTTTTACAGCCTCTCCTCAATTAACGATGGAGTTCCATCCCTAAGACCATGTCAGTAAACGAATTCGTCATTAAGCAAGGAGCATACTCTAATAGTACAGTAGTGGGTTTGTGTCAACCATCTTTGATATTGTTTTAATGTCACCTTTGCACTATTTATAACATTTTTGCTATATTTTTAAATGTTTATACAGTAGCATACTGTATATTGTACTAAACAGAACAGAGAAAATCAGCTCTAATATACATTATTTAGGTATGCATACTGGTCAGTTTTGGACTGAGATTAACATACCATATTTCGTGGCTTATTAGACGCATTTTTTTCCCATAAAATGTCTCCAAAAACCACCCTGCGTCCTATAAACTGAAGGTCAGTGATGGGAGCTATAAGTCTGGGGTGTGGGGCAGGCTGTAGCTCTCCCAGTTTCACCTGATGCCAAGCCATTGAAGCTAAAACAAGTCTTATAAGCCCCAAAATATGGTACTCTATGTGAATTGTACCAAAATGCAGAGTATACTCTAAATACACTTCTAGAAACAAAAACAGCTAAGGAGATAGTGATGGGAGTGTGTTTTCCTTCTTTGCCTGTGTGGGAAACAATCAATGTGTTAAAAAATATATGCAAGACCTGACAATGGCAAAGATAAAGCTTAAGTAAAGCATTTATTCCACATATGACTAATGCTTCTAAATATGAATCTTATCACACAGGCTTTATTGGCATTCATTTTGTATATTAATTCATTGTTTTCTTGACTTCAAACTGCTACTACTGTCACCATTTGCACTTGGATCCTGTTCAATCAGGGTTACCAGTGACTCTATAATGAACCTGAAAGAACTACAACACTATGGACTCATCAAAACCATAAAAATTGAAGGGCTTAGATATGCAGGTATAGTAGGAGACTGTATCAACAATAACACACCTCAAAATGTTCCTAGTTTTGGCTACTTCATTCATTTTTCAGAATCATCATCAAACCAGCCATATCCCACTGCAGCAGGGTGACCCAAAAAGAAAAGCAAAAGTTTTTCTTTTCAACTTTAGTAAGGTATACAGAAGGGGTTACTAGCCCCTTGCTCCAGGCATTTTATTCGCCTCTTATGACATTCATGGCTTACGGAGGAAGAATTCTGTTCCAGTTCCCCATGGAGATAAGAGGAAATAAACAAGAACAAGAACTAGAAAGAAAACAGAAGAAAACCCAGAGAGGTGTGTGCATATATATACTTGTATATGCATGTAAAGTGTGATCTAAGTGTAAGCAGAAGTAGCATGTTTAGGAGACAGAAAAAAGACACCAGCAATCCTACCATTATGTAAAACAATTACAGGTTTCTGTTGTATACTCACTTGGCCAGACGCTAGTATCTCCCTGGGTGGTTGCTGTCTACCAACCTACTACCTAGGATTTCTCAAAATATTACTTGGAATTACTGTATTTTACAGTGAACAAGATGCTCCAGTATCAAGGATGCTATCCCCCACCAATTCTGATTGGTAATATTTGGGAGGGGGGGAAGATAAACAGTACTTTGGCCTACAAGATGCTGGGTAAATGTACAAGACTTATTTGGAGGAAAAAAATAACGTCTTTGACACCGTAAAATATAGTAACCTATAAAATATTGTAATTTGTATATAAGATGAAATACATCCATATCACCAACTACATACAAGTTCACCATCAGGTATACAGTTTAAACTGTATATTTGTGCCATAAACTTAATCATCTAGTGTATCTTTAATTAATCCATTATAATATTTTCATTCCTACACAAAAAAGCTTATACATATACCCTGTGCCTACATCAACAATCACATAACAATGCTTCATCTGTGTATGCATAATGATAACTAAAATACCACATACCTCTGTTTGTAGTTATCAAAGAGAATCCATTCGAGCAATCCCATGAACCCTCCATTCAGAGCAAATCTTTTGTCCAAGGAGAATGTAAACTTGTCCTATTTAAGAAAAGATTAGATATGTACAGTACATTATACAGTTCATTGTAATAAAAAAATTACAATGATATTAGTCCTTTGACTGTAGCGACCCCAAATCCTAAAATGTCTCTGTCGCAAAATTTTCGACAAAAAAAAAAATTATTTTGCCTTATGAAATGACAGAGAATCTTTTCTCAATGTTGATGACACCAAAAGTTTGAAATTTGATGGAAAACTTACGAAATTACACTTTCGCGAAGTTAGCGATCATGGCGATATTTACACAACAGCGATTTCACTCACTTTGAGCCCTATTTTCGGCCAATTCCATTGCTCCAGTCAACCAAATTCATAGCTATTTCTTTAGAGCTCCATTTGTTCTATGGATTGAGTACAAGAAACTGCCCATTTACTGATTTCAGCTACCCAATAAAGCAGTCAGAATTTGGTAATTTCACCAATTTCATGAAAATTAAAAAAGATGCCAATTTCAAATTAGGGTCCAGAATGAACAATGCAGACATTCCTGGCACTAAAATAACATTTTCTCTGTTCATCAGTCACACCTCCAGGCCCCTCTTATATTACTCTTACTTTTTATTTTGAATTTTTATTCACACAAAAATTAGAAAATTTACTGTTATGCAGACTACTGCATTATTGTAATAATTGTATGAATAATGTCAACCCATTTGTGACTGTGTATTAGAATGGCTAACTGGACAATGATGTCATTTGTATACTCTTGAACATCAGGAAAAATCAAAAATTTCTGCTACTTTGAACTCAATTTCAAGGCCCTTTTATCGTGAAACTAATCAAAATCATCTCCATTTCTGTAATGTCTTCCATTCTATCAAGTAAGACCATGAAAACGAGAATACTATATGAAAATACACCACAAAGTCGGCATTTTAATCCAAAAACATAGAATTTTTTTTCTCATTCTGCACTGCATGCTGCAGGATTTTTTTTTATATTGCGCACACTGACCACACAGACCCATTCTCTCATATGTAGGCCTACCAGCTTTCTCCCACTTGATTTGAAGCAGCTAGAATTTTGGAGTATAAATACGTCAAAAACACTGGCTCATAAGATGTATATATACAACCGAAACAGTCAAAGGGTTAATAGTGTTAGTAAAAGTGTTTTGTTCATTCACTAGAAGTTATCAGTAGCAAGCAGTATTACATGTTTAGCCACACAGTACCTGCTTCACAGCTGTCAGCACACCAACATATCCAGCGAAGCTCACAGAACGGAAGAGTGTCGATCCATTTTTCTTCCAGTCCAGCTCAACTGTCAGTGGCTTCAACTTCTCAGCAACTTTCCAAGTGTGGTTCTTCTTGTCCCATCTGACAATTAAGACTGTGAGTACTCTTGTCACAAAAGTGCTGTAGAATTTTAGTTTAAGTACAGCACAACCTTATTATTAGCCACATACAGTATTTAACTGCAATTCAAGCCCTCACAGAAACTGGACCCAAAATGTTTAAACTTTTCACAGATCATAGGTCCTGAGGGTAGCCAGTTATGCACTATATTAATAAAGTACTGTAGTGGTGTATTTTATATTTTTTCACATGAAATTTTAACAATTTAGGAAAAACCAGACACATTGTATATTTCTCCATGCCTGCAATATAAACCCCAGAGCAATAGACTGCTCTCTGATGACCTGGCCTTGTTTTAATTTGCTATAGTGGATACATTATTTTGTTCCACACACAAGGATTTAACTGCTTTAGGTGTAAAGTTGTACATAAATTACTGTGTTATCCTTGGTTATTGCTCAACTATCATGTCTTCTAAGCACAAGAATAGCAGGGAAGGTGAGCAGGAGAAAGTTGGTTGAAAAAGTGAGCTTGTTGTCTTTGTTTGGTGTCAACTCTTATGCATCAAGGCCCGAATAATTTGACTTTAACAAGTCATCAATGCATTACATCATATGCGCTACGGCTATCTGGACAACTTTGCCTCATCATTATAGGTTTAGAATATTTAAACTATTTTTTTTTTTGCTACATTACTAAGTTGGCTTTGAGGACATATTCCCCATAATTAACAAAGTTTTACTATACTATCAGAAGATTAACTGTATGACCCCCCACCCACCTCTTTTTTTCCATTCATTTTTTATATACATACAGTAGAACCCCCATATCAGTGGATTCAGTCTCCACAGTTTCAGTTATCTGCAGTTTACTGTGGCAAAAAATAACCCTTAACTTTGCTTAATAATGGCCCCCAAAGAGCAAAAGTAGTGATGCTTCCCATCAGTGAAAGTCCTAATTCTCAACTTATTGTGCATAATTTATCAATAAAACTATCATAGTTTGCCACTATCTGCAGTTTTGGGCATTTACAGTAGGTCTTGGAATGTATCCCCATGGATATGGGGGGACTACTGTATTATATAAAAATTCAATACTGTACACAATTATACTTTTTAAATATAAATTTTTTACCTTTCCATTAATCAGATAAGTATTTTTCAATTGTTTCCCTAACAACCATATATGTACTGTACAGCACATGTACATAGTATAAATGTATACAGGTACACTATACACTCACTGTATGCAACCAATGAGACTGCATACACTGACCTCACTGAAGTGAGCTTAGTACAGCTGCCATGGGCCTGGAATGCATGGATCTCATAAACTGAAGGACACTTCAACAATAGTGCATATGTATACATTTACAATACAGTGCATTGAATATGTATACATACTGTACATATACACTGTATGGAAGAAATCACAATAAAACATGCAATTGTAAATATGAAAAAATAACAGTGAAAATGGGTAATAAAACCTGAGCACTTTCATGTGCTTACACACTCACCTTCAGAAGATGTGCATGTAAGCACATGAAAGTGCTCAGGTTTTATTTCCTATTTTCACTTTGGTATATTTCATATAAACTGTATATTTTATTTCTTATCCATTACATTTTTGAAAATGCCCAATTCTTTACTTATAAAGTGTAAAGAGTGTGAAGTTTTTTTTACAAAAGAAAGAATGCAGCAAGTACTTTTCTTTCATATCCAGAGGATGCAACCAGAGGACACATCTGGTGGTGATACAGCGCCTAACTTTTAACTGAGTAATGTAGCAGAGACAAAATGAAATACAGAATACAAACCCCAGAAATACTCCAGTATCCAGATTTCTACCATGATACAACTGCCCATTAGGATCCTGAGCAATAATAGAAGTGCAGAGTGTTAATGCTTCATAGAAAATGTTGTACAATGTGACAATGCTCAATGGCAATTCTGAGAATGCAGATATTCCTACCAGCTCCTCATAGAAGGGATATGGTAGGGTGGTAGCCACCTATTGAAACAAAAACAAAAATTATCCATCAGGAGATTGTTTATATGCATACATTATGCTGCTATCCAATCCTATACAATATTTCCCATTAAGATTTTATATATGCTGTAATATGCAGTATAATAATAGGAAGCAATCTTTACTCAAAAAAAAAAAAAATAATAATAATTAAAACTGATCTTATAAATAATTTTTGTTATGAAAAATCCATTACTATACATGTGAATGCATGAAGCTGTGCACTGATAGTTACCTTGGAGAGACTATTGAAGATTATCTCAAATACTCTCTCTCCCACTAGGGACGTGATGAGCATTTTGACATCATCTACCAAATCAACAAGCTGAAAAATTTTCTATCTTAATTTAATAAACACAGAGCACATTAGAAAAATAATGTAAACAAACATTGCTGAAACTGAATTACAGCAAATTATCTTCCGTCAACAAACTGGCCATATTCCACAGAGGCAGGGTGGCCCAAAAAGAAAAACAAAAGTTTCTCTTTAAATTTAATAAAATATACAGGAGAAAGGGTTACTAGCCCCTTGCTCCGGCATTTTAGCTGCCTCTTACGACACACATGGCATATGTAAGAAGAATTCTGTTCCACTTCCCCATGGATATAAGCAGAAATAAACAAGAACAAGAACTGGTAAGAAAATAGAAGAAAACACAATGGGCTATGTATATACAGTGGAACCTCAGTACTCAAACAGCTCCCTACTCGAACATTTCAGTATTCAAATGCTTTGTTAAGTAAAATAAATCACTCAGTAGTTGACTGTTTGCTTGGCATTCGATCAAACAAACACGACTGCTAGGACTTCGCTGTAAACTATTTCTTGTTTCTTCATATTTTTTGGTGATATTTTTATATTTTCTGTATAAATAAGTCACCATGGGGCCTAAGAAGATTAGTGATAACAGCCAACCAAAAAGAAAATTGGTAAGGAAAAATCTGTTCAGTGCTCAAACAGATCGGCACTCAAACAGACTTCTGGAATGAATTAAGTTCAAGTACATTGGAACCTCCACTTGCAAGCGCATCCACGTGCGAGTTTTTCCAAATACGAGCAGTTGATTGGTCTATTTTTTGTTTCCATACACGAGCGAAATTACCACAAGCAAGCAGGCCTCAAGGGAGGTTTCTTGACACTGGTGAGGGGCTCTTGCTCTTGATCTAGGGAAGTGGATCTCATTTGTTTGTTAAACTATCTTATTGAAACTTGGGCAATGTATGATGGAAAGATGCTTCTTAACGTACACCAAAAATGAAAGAAATCAGACCATAAATAATGGAGTTCACTTCTCGGCAATTAGCTGCCACTTAGCAGTATTATCGTATGGTTTTTATGGTCTCAGTTGATAGAATGGAAGATACATTACAAAAATAGATATAATTTTGATTGGTTTCACAATGAAAAGTACCTAGAAATTGAGCTCAAAGTAGCAGAAATGTTAGATTCTTTGGCAATGTTCAAGAGTAAACAAATGACATCACTGTCCTTTCCAATATGCAATTATAAATGGTTTGACATTATTTATACAATTATTACAATAATGCAGTAGTCTGCATAAAAGTAAATCTTCTATTTTTTGTGTGAATAAAAATTACAAATTGAGACGAATGGTATTTGGGACCTGACGATCTGTTGGAGTGTGAGCAGGGTAATATTTAGTGAAGGGATTCAGGGACACCAGATATTTTTATATAGCCGGGCTTGAGTCCTGGAAATGGGAAGTACAATGCCTGCACTCTAAAGGAGGGGTTTGGGATATTGGCAGTTTGGAGGGATATATTGTGTATTTTTATACGTATATGCTTCTAAACTGTTGTGTTCTGAGCACCTCTGCAAAAACACTGATTGTGTGTGAGTGAGGTGAAAGTGTTGAATGATGAAAGTATTTTCTTTTTGGGGATTTTCTTTCTTTTTGGGTCACCCTGCCTCGGTGGGAGACGGCCGACTTGTTAAAACAAAAAAAAAAAAAAACTTCTAAACTGTTGTATTCTGAGCACCTCTGGAAAAACAGCATAATCACTGTTTTTGCAGAGGTGTTCAGAATACAACAGTTTAGAAGCATATACATATGAGCGAGGTGAAAGTGCTGAATGGTGATCAAAGTACAGTGGACCCCCGGTTAACGATTTTAATCCGTGCAAGAGGGGTAATTGTTATGCGAAATAATCGGTATGCGAATGAATTTTCCCCATAAGAAATATTTTTTTTTATTATCACACCGGCCGATTCCCACCAAGGCAGGGTGGCCCGAAAAAGAAAAACTTTCACCATCATTCACTCCATCACTGTCTTGCCAGAAGGGTGCTTTACACTACAGTTTTTAAACTGCAACATTAACACCCCTCCTTCAGAGTGCAGGCACTGTACTTCCCATCTCCAGGACTCAAGTCCGGCCTGCCGGTTTCCCTGAATCCCTTCATAAATGTTACTTTGCTCACACTCCAACAGCACGTCAAGTATTAAAAACCATTTGTCTCCATTCACTCCTATCAAACACGCTCACGCATGCCTGCTGGAAGTCCAAGCCCCTCGCACACAAAACCTCCTTTACCCCCTCCCTCCAACCCTTCCTAGGCCGACCCCTACCCCGCCTTCCTTCCACTACAGACTGATACACTCTTGAAGTCATTCTGTTTCGCTCCATTCTCTCTACATGTCCAAACCACCTCAACAACCCTTCCTCAGCCCTCTGGACAACAGTTTTGGTAATCCCGCACCTCCTCCTAACTTCCAAACTACGAATTCTCTGCATTATATTCACACCACACATTGCCCTCAGACATGACATCTCCACTGCCTCCAGCCTTCTCCTCGCTGCAACATTCATCACCCACGCTTCACACCCATATAAGAGCGTTGGTAAAACTATACTCTCATACATTCCCCTCTTTGCCTCCAAGGACAAAGTTCTTTGTCTCCACAGACTCCTAAGTGCACCACTCACTCTTTTTCCCTCATCAATTCTATGATTCACCTCATCTTTCATAGACCCATCCGCTGACACGTCCACTCCCAAATATCTGAATACGTTCACCTCCTCCATACTCTCTCCCTCCAATCTGATATTCAATCTTTCATCACCTAATCTTTTTGTTATCCTCATAACCTTACTCTTTCCTGTATTCACCTTTAATTTTCTTCTTTTGCACACCCTACCAAATTCATCCACCAATCTCTGCAACTTCTCTTCAGAATCTCCCAAGAGCACAGTGTCATCGGCAAAGAGCAGCTGTGACAACTCCCACTTTGTGTGTGATTCTTTATCTTTTAACTCCACGCCTCTTGCCAAGACCCTCGCATTTACTTCTCTTACAACCCCATCTATAAATATATTAAACAACCACGGTGACATCACACATCCTTGTCTAAGGCCTACTTTTACTGGGAAAAAATTTCCCTCTTTCCTACATACTCTAACTTGAGCCTCACTATCCTCGTAAAAACTCTTCACTGCTTTCAGTAACCTACCTCCTACACCATACACTTGCAACATCTGCCACATTGCCCCCCTATCCACCCTGTCATACGCCTTTTCCAAATCCATAAATGCCACAAAGACCTCTTTAGCCTTATCTAAATACTGTTCACTTATATGTTTCACTGTAAACACCTGGTCCACACACCCCCTACCTTTCCTAAAGCCTCCTTGTTCATCTGCTATCCTATTCTCCGTCTTACTCTTAATTCTTTCAATTATAACTCTACCATACACTTTACCAGGTACACTCAACAGACTTATCCCCCTATAATTTTTGCACTCTCTTTTATCCCCTTTGCCTTTATACAAAGGAACTATGCATGCTCTCTGCCAATCCCTAGGTACCTTACCCTCTTCCATACATTTATTAAATAATTGCACCAACCACTCCAAAACTATATCCCCACCTGCTTTTAACATTTCTATCTTTATCCCATCAATCCCGGCTGCCTTACCCCCTTTCATTTTACCTACTGCCTCACGAACTTCCCCCACACTCACAACTGGCTCTTCCTCACTCCTACAAGATGTTATTCCTCCTTGCCCTATACACGAAATCACAGCTTCCCTATCTTCATCAACATTTAACAATTCCTCAAAATATTCCTTCCATCTTCCCAATACCTCTACCTCTCCATTTAATAACTCTCCTCTCCTATTTTTAACTGACAAATCCATTTGTTCTCTAGGCTTTCTTAACTTGTTAATCTCACTCCAAAACTTTTTCTTATTTTCAACAAAATTTGTTGATAACATCTCACCCACTCTCTCATTTGCTCTCTTTTTACATTGCTTCACCACTCTCTTAACTTCTCTCTTTTTCTCCATATACTCTTCCCTCCTTGCATCACTTCTACTTTGTAAAAACTTCTCATATGCTAACTTTTTCTCCCTTACTACTCTCTTTACATCATCATTCCACCAATCGCTCCTCTTCCCTCCTGCACCCACTTTCCTGTAACCACAAACTTCTGCTGAACACTCTAACACTACATTTTTAAACCTACCCCATACCTCTTCGACCCCATTGCCTATGCTCTCATTAGCCCATCTATCCTCCAATAGCTGTTTATATCTTACCCTAACTGCCTCCTCTTTTAGTTTATAAACCTTCACCTCTCTCTTCCCTGATGCTTCTATTCTCCTTGTATCCCATCTACCTTTTACTCTCAGTGTAGCTACAACTAGAAAGTGATCTGATATATCTGTGGCCCCTCTATAAACATGTACATCCTGAAGTCTACTCAACAGTCTTTTATCTACCAATACATAATCCAACAAACTACTGTCATTTCGCCCTACATCATATCGTGTATACTTATTTATCCTCTTTTTCTTAAAATATGTATTACCTATAACTAAACCCCTTTCTATACAAAGTTCAATCAAAGGGCTCCCATTATCATTTACACCTGGCACCCCAAACTTACCTACCACACCCTCTCTAAAAGTTTCTCCTACTTTAGCATTCAAGTCCCCTACCACAATTACTCTCTCACTTGGTTCAAAGGCTCCTATACATTCACTTAACATCTCCCAAAATCTCTCTCTCTCCTCTGCATTCCTCTCTTCTCCAGGTGCATACACGCTTATTATGACCCACTTCTCGCATCCAACCTTTACTTTAATCCACATAATTCTTGAATTTACACATTCATATTCTCTTTTCTTAATCCGTGCAAGACACCCAAAAGTATGAAAAAAAAATTTTTACCACATGAAATATACATTTTCCCACACACAAAGAGAAGGATACATGCACAATAGTAGAGTAGTACATGCACAGTATATATTGTGCATGTACTAGTCTACTAAATGAAGAATAAATGACACTTACCTTTATTGAAGATGCAGCAATGACTGATGAGACACTGTGTCCTGGGAGTGCCTTTTCCTCCTGAGTACTGTAGGTCCTGTTTGGCATTTTCTTCCAGAACAGGCCTTATCACACTGTGTATGCCACTACGATTCTTAAATCTCTCAAACCAACCTTTGCTGGCTTTAAATTCACCAATATGAGCACTAGTTCCAGGCATTTTTCCCTGTTCACCTGGGTGTTAGTCGACTTGTGTGGGTTGCATCCTGGGAGACAAGATTAAGGACCCCAATGGAAATAAGTTAGACAGTCTTCGATGACACTGACTTTTTTGGGTTATCCTGGGTGGCAAATCCTCTGGGGTTAATTGTTTCTTGGTATTCTCAATAAGCCACACCAACAACGGTGCTACAGCAGCAGCAGCAGCAGCTGACAGTGCAGCAGCAGCTGACAGTGCAGCAGCAGCAGCAGCTGTACCACCAATAGTAGCGATGGTTGATTGGGGTTTATTATACAACCTGGCCAGCTCGGAGACATGCACTCCACTTTCATACTTATCAATGATCTTTTTCTTCATCTCTATTGTAATTCTCACCCTTATTGCTGTAGGGTTGGCACTAGAAGCTTTCTTGGGGCCCATGGTCACTTATTTTCCAGAAAAAGCACCGAAAACACTGTAATAATACGAAATATTCCGATTGTATGCTTGGATGTTACCGCGGAGACTGGCTGGTAAACAATGCCACCGGCGGAACATGTGAGCGTGGCTCAGGCCGCACATTGGACGCGTCTCGGAAGAAAATCGGTAAGCGGGTTTTTAAGCGGTATGTGAGGCAAAATTTTTGCGATTAAAGTAAGCGGTATGCGAAATAATCGCTATGTGATGCCATCGTTATGCGGGGGTCCACTGTATGTTCTTATTAGGGGTTTTCTTTCTTTTTGGGTCACCCTGCTTCGGTGGGAGACGGCTGACTTGTTAAAAAAAAAAATAATACATGTATAATAATAACGCACTATATAATAATAATTATAATAATAGACGGCTTCAAAAGGCCGTCACTAGATGGCAGTGTTTACCACAACAATGTGGGAGTGGTTGTGGCCACCTCCACCTGTCACATGACATATTTTATCCATTCTAGAGTATATATCAAGTTTCTATGTTATTTATGTTGTTTATTATGTCATATTAGATGAATTGTGACAGATAAATAAGCCGTAGAGTTGATATTAACGAAATTATTCAAGGAGTATTTTGTCCTGTCTCCAGACAAACTCTCATCCACTGCCGACGCCGCCCATACCACTACATGAATGACATATTTTATTCATTCTAGAGTATATATCAGGTTTCTTTTAATACATTGTTTATTATGTCATATTAGATGAATTGTGACAGATAAATAAGCCGTATAGATGATATTAGCGAAGTTTTGAAGTATCTTGTCGTGCCTCCTGAGAGGTGGGAATGGATTAATTGCATTTCAGTTAATTTAAATGAGGAAAATTGACTCTGCAAACGAGCAAATACAGATGCGAGCAAGGTCACGGAATGGATTAAACTCGTATATGCTTGTACATGCATGTGTAGAGTGACCTAAGTGTAAGTAGAAGTAGCAAGACATACCTGAAACCTTGCATGTTTATGAGACAGAAAAAAAGACACCAGCAATCCTACCATCATGTAAAACAATTACAGGTTTCAGTTTCACACTCACTTGGCAAGACGGTAGTACCTCCCTGGGTGGTTGCTGTCTACCATCCTACTACCTAGGCAGTAAATTATTATTATATTAAAAATGGGGTAAAACTATGAGGGGGTCATTCAGCACTGCAAATTACAGTAGATGTTATCTAAATTGACCTCTCACATGATATTGCAAGCCACCCACTTTCTACTCTATTAATTTTTAACCAACATAGAACTTTTACAAGCAGGTTTGGAATACCTCAACCTTTTTAACCCTTAAACTGTCCAAACATAGATCTACGTTTGCTTGCGTAGCGCTCCGAACATAGATCTACATTTTTTTACATTGTTTCTTATGGAGAAAATCAAGGTCGGAGCGCTACATGCGCAAACGTAGATCTACGTTTGGGCAGTTTAAGGGTTAAGGGATCATGTAGCTTCACTCTGAAGGAGAGGTGGAGATGTGTTACAGTTTTTGAACTGTAGTGTCAATGCACCTCTGGCAAGACAGTGATGGAGTGAGTCATGGTGAAAGTGTTTCTTCTTTTCTGGGCCACCCTGCCTCGGTGGGAAATGGCTGATGTGTTAATAAAATATGGCTTCACTGATGTGTTTGTTCTAAAGTTGAACTGCATTGCTAATGGCCCAAGTGCTCAGCTCATGTTTCTATCATATCTTTTGTTCTTCTGAGGTGAACATACCATGCAAAAGACTGCACGATAAACAATGTATTTGAAAAAATCCAAGTCATTGTGTATTATATACTCCTTGTGTTTCATTTCTTATGTTGTAAAACTATTTTCTGGAGAGGACCTATGTTGTTCATTGTCACTCTCCTTTCTATCAACACAACAGATTATTTGGTAGTTTTGTCTTTAAGAAGCATTATTTAAACAGAGTATGAAAATAATGTCTGAGGTGTGTGAAAAGGTGAAGGGAGAAATGCTGTGGTTTCTCAGGACTTCTGAAAAAAAAATTTGTGAAAAAGATTGGAGATCAGGAAACAGTGAATGAATACAGCTATGATTAGTGCATCATAATTATGAGGGAGCATCTAAAGCTGTTTAAGAACACAGATACACACAAACTGTGTTTAGTCATCCTAAATATTTAGAATCATAGTTGACTGTCAGATAATGCACGTAAACTGAACTGCAGAACATATGGGAAAAAAGGTTATGGTCACTGGATCCATACAAAAATGCCATCCAAATATTTTTAAAGGTCTCAAAATTTAAAAAAAAAAAATGATAATGTAAATGTAGGTTAATGTAGTGATAAGCATCAATCAAAGATTGCACCTACATCTGTGATAGCAGACAGATTGTTTAGTTGTCCTGTGCACTGAACTGTAAAGGGTTATAAAGAAGGGGTTAGAGAGGTTGGGGTGTACATGGAAGGAGTTATAGTGGCTGGGGTGAGTGGGTTCAGTGTTAGGGTGGGGAACAATGGGAAGGGAGGGGATTAGAGGACTGCTGTTCTGGAAGGTGGAGACCAAATAATGGAGGGGTGGAGGCAGGAACTAAAGACTGGTATTGGGAAGTGAAGGATGTTGGTCAGTAGAGGGGTGTGGAGCTGGAGGCTGGAAGCAACAAAGCGGTGTGATATAGTGATCATGTGAGCGGCAGTGTTGTTCGCCCAGTGTGGGTGGTGGTGTGGATAGCAGTGTGGATGATGGTGACTGGGTGGGTGGTGATTAGGGTGGTGAGTGGCTACATGAATAGGTGTGTAAGTGTTGTGTTAGGAACTGTGATCTGTGAAAGTATGGGTAAGGTGTGGGAGTAGGGTTTTGTGAGTTAGAAGCTGTGAGGAAGTGGTGTAAGTGAAAGAATGGGAAGGGTGTAGAAGTGAGTTATGTGGGTCAAAAGCTGTAGGGAAGTTGTGCAAGTGAAAGACATGGTTGTTAGCGGCCTGGTGTAGGTGGTGATCATCCACCTGCCTCTACCCATCCCCACACCAGTGCCACATGATACATAAAACAGGTGAAAAGAATGTGGAGCAGCAGTAGCAGCATGCCCCTGTGTACCACTCTCACCCCTACTCTTGGAACATCACTCACCCTTCTTCACCTTGTATCCTGTCTTCACTCACTGGCTCTCACACTCCCACCCACTAGCCTCACAGTGAGATGGATGCGAAAGAACACAACACCTAGTACATTTTCCCCTACACGTATTTCCCACACGTAAACTGATTTTTATGGCATGGTCATTGAAAATACGCCACAATTTTGCAACTGTACTTTACTGAAAACGTGCTAACAGATTGCATGTTATCTGACTGCCTACTGTATTATAAAAAGATAAAATGATAATTTATTTAAAAGTGCCACTTCCTTACCAGAGGGCCCTTATCTTTCATGAGTGGTGCCCAGCGCTGGAGCGGAGGAAGATCAAGGTCTACAATGTAAACTGGAATTTCCATACTGGCAATAGAATGTTGATGTAAGGGCTGAGTCACAATTTAAAAAAAAATAATGATTAAGACAAAACTCAAAATAATATTACTTTTTAGATTAAACTACAGTGGACCCCCGGTTAACGATTTTAATCCGTGCAAGAGGGCTCATCGTTATGCGAAATAATCGTTATGCGAATCAATTTTCCCCATAAGAAATAATGGAAATAAAATTAATCCGTGCAAGACGCCCAAAAGTATGAAAAAAATTTTTTTTTACCACATGAAATGTTAATTTTAATACACACAAACTGAAAAAGGCATGCACAATTACATGACACTTACTTTTATTGAAGATCTGGTGATGACTGATGGGATGGGAGGAGGGGAGAGCATTATCTTCTTACTGTTTAGAAGGGGAATCCCCTTCCATTAGGACTTGAGGTAGCAAGTCCTTTTCTGGGGTTACTTCCCTTCTTCTTTTAATGCCACTAGGACCAGCTTGAGAGTCACTGGACCTCTGTCGCACAACAAATCTGTCCATAGAGCTCTGTACCTCCCGTTCCTTCAAGACTTTCCTAAAATGGGCCATAACATTGTCATTGAAATAGTCACAAGCACGGCTTGCAACAGCTGTGTCAGGGTGATTTTCATCTATAAAGGTTTGCAGTTCAACCCACTCTGCACACATTTCCTTAATCTTTGAAGTAGGCACAATGGATTCCACAACTGGCATAGGCTTCTCAGGGTTAGCCCCAAACCCTTCAAAATCTTTCTTAATTTCCATACTAATTCCCACCCTTTTTACCACAGGGTTGGCACTAGAAGCTTTCTTGGGGCCCATGGTCACTTATTTTCCACAAACAGCACCGAAAACACTGTAATAATATGAAATATTCCGAGTGTATGCTTGGATGTTACCGCGGAGGCTGGCTGGTAAACAATGGGACGGCCGGCACATGTGAGGGCACATTGGACGCGTCTCGGACGAAAATCGGTATGCGGGTTTTTAATCGGTATGCGGGGCAAAAATTTTGCGATAAAAGTAATCGTTATGCGGAAAAATCGCTATGCGATGCCATCGTTATGCGGGGGTCCACTGTATTTGAAATTTTTGAGCAGCCAATAAAGTTAGTGAATAATTAAGTCACGTTCATCCTAACAAAAAATAGTATATAATAATAATAATAATAATATTTTTTAAACTGTAAGAACAAATTATTTACAAAGTTAGAATAATTAAAAAAGATAATTTTCAAAATGAAATAAATAAATAAATGAACTATTTTATTACAATAAGTTTACGTATACAGTGGACCCCCGGACATCAGCCGATGTGGATATCGGCCAAATCAGATTTTGGCCACTTTTATGGCCGAAATTCTACCCTGGATTTTGGCCGGCAACTCAGAAATCAGCCGTATTAGATGCATCTGTCCGCCACTCCGCCACATTCATGAGTCAGTCTGGCTATGTCTCCGGGTGAGTGAGCAACACTCCACCCATTCACCCAAACATTTCGTTATAATCCATTGTTTTTTGTGGTTGTTTATCGAGTGCGTCTGCAAAATAAGCCACCATGGGCCCAAAGAAAGTTCCTAGTGCCAGCCCTTTGGTAAAGAAAGTGAGAAACACGATAGAATTCAGTGACAAAGCCTTGTCTCACTTCAGGCAAATCTTAGAGAGACGCCAGAAACGGACCTCTCTGGACAGTTTTTTTGTGCGACAGGGGTGCAGTGACTCTCAAGCTGGTCCTAGTGCCAGTAAAAGACAAAGAAGAGAATTAACTCTGGATAGGGACTTGATACCTGAAGTACTTATGGAAGGGGAGTCCCCTTCCAAACAATATCTCCAACTCCCTCTCCTCTCCTCTCCTCGCCTTCTTCAATATGCCAACAAGAGTCTTCAATAAAGGTACATAATGTTCATTTATCATTAAAATTTGTGCTTTATGTTTATTTCTCATTGTTTTCTGTATGTAAAACTATAGAAAATCTTTAAAAAATGTATTTTTTGTTAATATTTTTGGGTGTCTGTGACAGATTAATTGTATTTACATTAATTCTCATGGGAAATGTAACTTTGGTTTTCAGCCTTTTCGGATATAGGCCAACCTTCTGGAACGGATTACGGCCAAAATCCAGGGTTCCACTGTATTTAATAATACTGTACAGTAAAAATTATATGCAGGAAGACATTCACAAAGAAATGTTAACATTTTAAATAATTTAACATATTTGTTAGGTACACTAATAATGCCAAATCACTTTCATTAAAAAATTATACTTTTAAATTAAATAAATTGGCTAAAACTACAAGGATTCAAGTTTTCAACATTTCAAGGCATATAAGGAAAGATTATTTCTCATACAGAATATGAACAGATAGTGTTTACAGCAATTTAATTTTGTTACCTGAAGTTGTCTGTCTTTTCCTCTTTCTATATTCCTATTTTCTCCACTTCTATTTACTGTAATAGTTTGGGTACGGTAATCATTATTCTTGCCACATATTTCCCAGTGCAAGCAAGAAGAAAAATTAAAATAACCTTATAATAGCCATTCTAGGATGAGGAATTTTTTTTAATAAATTTCAAGTAACTCTTTAACATCTTCAATCCTTGAAAGCAATCAAGATACAGTGGAACCCAGGATTTCGTATGAACTGGATATC
>NW_027197208.1:0-66329 GCF_038502225.1 Cherax quadricarinatus | reverse complement strand
TGCAGAGGTCTGAGTTTTGCTCAGACCTCTGCAACACAATTGTGCTCAAAGATTTGTTAAGTTATACCATGAATTAAGGAAAGATCCGAGACTTCACCTTACGAAACAGACAAAGCAAATACGATAATAATTATGCACAAGGTAGATTAGATTGGAAAAATGAACATGTTATTAAAAGACCGGGGAACTTACGTGCCTCTTAAAGCCATATTCTCCAGGATGAGGCTATTCCAGTGTCACTGAAGTTCGTGGTGGGGAAAAGGGGCTGGTCTGGTCGAGGAGTAGCCGTTAAGAGAAGTTCACTTCCCGGCTCCTGCACTGATCATTACAACATGTACTCCAATAATAAGACTCAGCTGTTCAGGAAAAATCTCTACTGTTCGTTAGAAGTTATACACGAAAAAGGTACATTAGTTTATTATATAACAAAAATTAAGAACGGATACCTTCATTTTATCCTTATAGTCTGAGTTAAGACGAATGAGAGATGAATGTTCGCTCCGAGAAATAAGAGTAATGAGTATGCTATTGGCACCCAAGTTAATTAGTGCTCCAGAAAGGTAAATAAAATACCAATTTGTAAAATATTGTGAAATTGTCACCTAATTCCAATAAAATACAAATCTTTCTCTAAGTAAGAAACACCATTTTTTAAAGCTGACAGGAAGGAGCATTCTCACGCTATGGCACATAAACCATTATTACAGTTTAATAGCAGAAGCTGTGTATTGACACTCCAGAGGATAAATCCAATGTAAACCTCTCTCTATAAACCAGTGTTAAGAGTTTAAAGCAAACCAGATGAAGCACTCTCATGCTACGCACGATAAACTTTACCCCGAAGAGTTTAATAAAACTGACAAAGTGGTATTAAGCAGCCCAGTGAATGTGAACTTTGCTTAAAATTATCACTAATACCAGTAAATCATTTTGAGGAGGTGGTCGGTAAAGCATTTTGACAAGCTGTGATGTAAAGACATTTTTTTTATGATGGATAAAGCTTTATTTCCAGTGTCTTCGAGCTTTATTACCTACCCACAGTGGAGCTTTATCATTCAGTGAGGTTTTGTCACCGAGTTTAGTTTTATCTCCCGTAATGGAGCTTTATGACCCACGATGGAACCTTATCACCAAATATGGAACTTTATGACCCACAAAGTAGATTTTTCATCCATATTAAAGATTTATTACAGTGGAGCTTTATCCTTCAAAGTGGAGCGTTATCATCCACAGTAGAGCTTCGTAATAGTTAAGCTTTATCAAGAATATGAATCCCAGCAGCGCTGTATGGTTCTTGTGGGGCCATGCAGCCCCACTAACTCATTTTGACCTAACCTTACCTGACTTCTCACTTCATATGCATTGACCTGACTTCTATACTACCTTGACCTGACCTTACACAAATTCTCGTCCCATACTGCCTTGACCTGACCTTATCTAAATTCTCATCACATATTGCCTTGACCTGACCTCACGCAACTTCTCGTACCTTGCTGCCTTGACATGATCTTAACCTTGGTTCTCACCGTATACTGTATTCATATGAATTTAATTTTTCGATCTGTATTTCTTTGACCCGATTTTACCTGTTTTCTCGACCTATTTGGCACAGTGAGATTAAGTTTATGAATTGGACATTTTGTCTTAGAGATAGCAAAAGGAGGCAGAGGGTGTTTTTCCTGAAGCTGGGATGCAGGATATTGTTAGCCGTCTGGACAATATTATGAGAGGTAGCAGGGGCAATCCCATTATCTGTCTCAGTGCTGGAGGCAACGATATTGGCAGACGAAGGAGTGAAGACCTGATTAGCAAGAACAGGTCAGCAATAGAAATAATTAGGAAGAAGGGAGGGAACCATGTAATATGTGGCAATTTGCCAAGAAGAGAAGTTAGAAATGAATTGTTGTCCAGGGCAACCAATGCATCCTGTCCCCTCAACCCTCTCTATATGGGGCAGGGTAAGTGAAGGCGACCTTCGAGTTTTAAACAAAGCAATTTACAGAATATTATGGAAAAGTACGGGTTGCCGGTGTTGATATAGCAAACCCACTAGATGTTGCCAATGAAATTGGCAATCATCTGGTCCGTATTTCTCAGGGACTCCATCTATGCCCCTCATTTCTTTCCTCAAAGTCTGCCAGAGAGTTAGCACCCTTGGACTTTTCTTCTCTCAGAGAAGAACAGTATAATGTGCCTTTTACACTTCAAGAACTGGAGGCAACACTCTCAGCTTGTCGATCATCGGCAGCTGGGCCCGACGACATTCATATTCGTATGCTACAACATTTACATCAGTCAGCCCTTGCAGTCCTATTACGCCTTTACAATCTTATTTGGTCACAAGGAGTTCTTCCACAGCTGTGGAAATCCGCCATTGTTCTCCCTTTCCGCAAACCAGGCACTACGGGACATGAAACCTCCCACTATCGTCCCATTGCTCTTACCAGTGCAGTTTGCAAAGTAATGGAACGTCTAGTAAATAGACGTTTAGTGTGGTATTTAGAGACACACAACAGTCTCTCCACTCGTCAATATGGCTTTCGTAAGGGACGTTCTACCATAGACCCCTTACTGCGCTTGGATACGTATGTTCGTAATGCCTTTGCGAATAACCACTCAGTTATTGCCATATTTTTTGACCTTGAGAAGGCATATGACACAACTTGGAGGTATAATATTTTAGCCCAAGCCCACTCCTTAGGCCTTCGAGGCAATCTACCATCCTTCCTTAAGAACTTTTTAACTGACAGGCATTTCCGTGTTCGGGTTAATAATGTGCTCTCCCCGGACTTTATCCAAGCTGAAGGTGTCCCCCAGGGATGTGTTCTGAGCACAACACTTTTTCTCCTTGCTATTAATGATTTGGCCTCTAGTCTTCCATCAAATATTTGGTCATCACTCTATGTTGATGACTTCGCTATTGCCTGTGCAGGCGCTGACTGTCACCTCCTTACAGTTTCTCTCCAGCATGCAGTCGACCGTGTTTCCAATTGGGCCACCACACATGGGTTTAAATTTTCCAGCACTAAAACCCACCAAATCACTTTCACTAGACGCTCTGTCATCTCCGATCATCCTTTGTACCTCTATGGCTCCCGTATCCCTGAACGTGATACAGTCAAGTTTCTGGGCCTCCTCTTTGATCGTAGGTTATCCTGGAAACCTCACATTACCTCTCTGAAGGCAACTTGTCACAGCCGGCTGAACCTTCTTAAAACCCTTGCTCATCTTTCGTGGGGAGCTGATCGTCGAACCCTCCTTCACCTACATTCCACCCTTATTTTATCGAAACTTGATTATGGTGACCAGATCTATTCAGCGGCATCTCCTGCTACTCTCTCTAGCCTTAACCCCATTCATCACCAAGGATTACGTTTATGCCTTGGTGCTTTTCGCTCTTCCCCTGTCGAAAGCCTCTATGCAGAAGCGAACGTTCCATCCTTATCCGATCGCCGTGATGCCCATTGCCTGCGCTACTATGTACGCTCTCATGATCTCCGCAATCCTTCCATTTATAGAATGGTCACTGATATTAGTAGACATTCTTTATTTGTTCGCCGCCCCTGCTTACTCCGTCCCTTCTCTCTTCGCCTTCATTCGCTCTTGTCTTCTCTTCAACTACCACCTTTCTATGTACATGTAGCATCTCACTTTTCCCTACCCCCCTGGGAAGTTCCAGCTGTTCGAGTCTGTTCTTTCTCCCTCCCTTGCTCGAAAGCCCAACTGTCTACGGTCGCTTCCCGCTCTCTTTTTCTTGACCACTTTCACTCTCATTCTCATGCCATTGCTGTGTACACAGATGGCTCTAAGTCTTCTGACGGCGTAGGATTCGCAGCAGTGTTTCCGGACAGCGTCGTACAAGGGCATTTACTATCTTCAGCTAGTATTTTTACTGCTGAATTATATGCCATCCTTACAGCACTTATCCGTATTGCATCTATGCCTGTGTCATCATTTGTGGTTGTCTCAGACTCCCTTAGTGCTTTACAGGCTATACAAAAATTTGATACACCTCACCCCTTAGTCCTCCGTATCCAACTTTGGCTACGCCGCATCTTTACCAAGCATAAAGATATTGTTTTTTGTTGGGTCCCTGGTCATGTTGACGTACAGGGCAATGAACAGGCAGACACTGCTGCGCGGTCAGCAGTACATGACCTACCAGTTTCTTATAGAGGTATTCCATGTACGGACTATTTTGCTGTAATATCTTCCCACCTTCACACCCGTTGGCAACAACGTTGGTCTACTATGCTCGGCAACAAACTTCAGTCTATTAAACCGAGTATAGGTTACTGGCCGTCTTCTTATCACCAGTGTCGAGGTTGGGAGACTACTCTCTCCCGTCTTCGCATTGGCCATACTCGTCTTACTCATGGATATCTCATGGAGAGGCGTCTTGCTCCTCTCTGTGAGAATTGCCAAGCTCCATTATCAGTCAGCCACATTCTGTTGGACTGCCCACTTTATCAACGAGCACGCAGAATTTACCTCTGTCGTCGTCTTCGCCCCGCTGCTCTCTCTTTACCTTCCCTTCTCGCTGATGGACCCACCTTTCATCCGGACTCTCTCATTGACTTTTTGACAACGACTGACTTACTTCACAAATTCTGATACTTTCAGCCCTTTCTACTTGAATCTCTTGCTACCCTCTACCCCCGTACTATCCCCTGCCCCGCTGTTTTCTGTAACCTGCTGATCATCCCCCCTCCCTTCTGCCATCCAATTCCCTTGCTTCCTTCCCTACCCTGCAGCGCTGTATAGCCCTTGTGGCTTAGCGCTTCTTTTTGATTATAATAATAATAATATGGAAAAGTAATAGCCAGCCTTACATCTAACCACTGTCAACAAGTCATATGCCATAACAGATTACGTTGCCCAAGTTGATAATACACACACACACACTGTAATTACATGTAAACCTTCGTATTACTAGGAGAGTTGAGTGTCCCCATTGCCATCTTAAGCTACCGTACATAAGGAAGGTTCTAGAAGGTTCTAGATTGTGTCCAGAAGAATCTCTTCATACATTCCTAGACGTTGCGTACAAAAATCCTAAATATCACATATTATGACTATTCGTTGGTATCCTGAATATTCACGAATCTTCCTTAGTATTCCGATAATTCTTTATCACCTAATAGCCTAAATATTCACGAATTTTCTATAGTATTCCAATTAATCATTATTAGCGAATTTCACGAATATTCAGAACCTCTCTATTATATTTATTAACCCAGGGTGTCCCGTGGCTTGGTGGCAACACTGTCAGCCCGGGGTAAACTTCGAGTGTTTTCTTACACCTGCTGTGCCTGTTTACCTAACAGTAAGTAGGTACCTGGGTGTTAGGAGAGTGGTGTGGGAGATATTCTGGGAAAAAGATTGAAGGACTCCAACTGAAATGAGACAGTCTTCGATGACGCACTGACTTTCTTGGATTATCCTGGGTGGCTAACCTTCCTCTGGATTAAAAATCTCAACAAAATTCATCTTATCCTACCATGTTCAACAAGGATATTCTAGGAACCTTGAATATCTCTCGTCACTTGATCACCAGCAGCCACATGCCCCTTCCCTGACGTTCTTGGGTTATACTGGGTGACTGGTATATATTGCTATCAGTGAGAGTTACAGTCACTGCACTTATGTAATTCGAGGTATTCAAGGTGCCCCCGATTGTCTGCCTCCACTAGGACTACAGTGGTGATAGATCACCCCATCAGACACACTTTAGTTGTATACAAAACTGTACGTGAAGAGCACAATTTACGTACCACCACTACCTGCAACCCTGGAGGAGCTGAAAATTTCGATCACTTAAGCAGTTTGCATGATAACTCCAAATATGTTGCAGAACGTTTGGACCGAACTGGACTATTGCTTGCCTAGCAACCAAAGAGGCGCACAATGAGTGCCTTTAATGCTGCCCTATACCACATGAAATTGAATGAAATCCTGCATCTGAAGCTACTAACTCTGAAAGATCATTACAATAAAGTTACATGTTATACCAGTTTGAGATCAGGGAATGTTTTTGTGGTCATCCTGTATATTATAGTATATCCCAAGGAAAAGAAACAAAGAAATTGAGAATCAACAAGGCATAATCTCACCCCAAGGAGTTGTAAACTTCCCGGAATTCCACACGTATGACGTTACCGACGGTCAGGACGCGTTTCATGGCGGCTGAAATTGGCTTGAGATTATACACAAGACTCCACTTAGTAGCTGTCGAGTTTGTACAACCCATGATTTGAATTATACAAGGCATTCGTGTCATATTTCAAGATCGAGGATTTAATTATGTTTCTTTCCATGACAGAACAGGTGGGTATATTGATCTGAGCAGCTGCCCACCCCAGTGAGTGATTTCAATTACTGACGTGGTTCAAGATAGCATTTGACTTCTGGCCTGTCCTGACTGAGCAATGATGTTAAGCCAGTCTCGTTTCCAGTGGTTTACCAGTTTGTCCAATGTATGGGAGGTTGTGATGTTTGCCTCCCATTGTGTCTCTAGTCATTAGCTGTCACAATCTAATCACACCTATGCATTTGTTTAGTTTCTAGCCACTCTTAGTGAGTGTAAAAAGAAATTATTATAAGAGAGGTTTAATATTTGTTAAATCAACCTAGAAGTTGAATCTTAAGTAAAATTTTGATATTGTCAAATAGTTGTTTGGTGAGCAGAGATATTCTGTTATTTAGTGTGAGTTAAATACCAAAATGTCAACAGGTGAAGAGACACTTCAATGCTCGTAGTACACTTTGAGAATACTATATCAGAGACACATGCAGTTAATTTTCAACATATTAATTATAACAAACTGTAATATATTGGAGACATTCACAGGTAGTTTAAGACATGTTTTTATGAAGCAGCTAATGCTGCTTTTGCTGCTGTTGTAGCTACTGCTGTTGTTGAAGCTACTGTTGCTGTTGTAGCTGCTACTACTGCTGTTCGGCCGCTGTTGTTTCTGCTGTTTAGCTACCACCACGTTTACTGTATGCCTAATGCAGCTATTATTAGCGCTGTTACTCTGCCACTGTTCTTGCTGATAATTGCTGCTGCCGCTACTCTACTTACGCTTTTGCTTGTCTGTCACTGTCACCGTCAAGTGCAATATATATATATATATATATATATATATATATATATATATATATATATATATATATATATATATATATATATATGTCGTGCCGAATATGTAAAACTGGCCAATTAGCAAGAACTCATTTAAAATTAAGTCCTTTCTAAAATTTTCTCTTATACGTTTAAAGATATATTTTTTTCATTAATGTTAATGTAAAAATTTTTAATTTTGCACCAAAAGAATCTTAGAAAACTTACCTAACCTTATTATAACAAGAACAATTTATTTTAGCCTAACCCAACTAAATATATTTTAGATTTGTTTACAATAATTTAATACTAAACAAACACAATGAAATATATTTTTTTCGTTAGGTTCAGAATGATTTTGGCGAAATTATTGCATACACAAATTTTCACTTGTCCTATATGGCAAGATGAGCGTTGCTATTTAAGCCAAGATCGCAAGTTCTGCCTATTCGGCACGACATATATATATATATATATATATATATATATATATATATATATATATATATATATATATATATATATATATATATATATATATATATATATATATATATATATATATATATTATAATAACAACACTGCGCTAGCCAAGGATTCGAACCCATGTTGTACTGGCCTGCCTCATGGTAAGCGAGAACCACATGACGCTTTAAACCACAGGACCACCCAACCCTACAAGAATGGCGCAGCCAGCACACAGCTAGCTGTTGGGCCGCCATCCGAGGGCATACGGAGGTGTGGGAGCTTCTAAGCTAATTTCATTCTCATCCCTGTTTGGTGTACTAGTCTCACGAGCAGTATTTGTATATTATTGTAACCATGAACGAGTAGTATTGAATACCACATGGGTTCGAATCCTTGGCTAGCGCAGTGTTGTTATTGATCAATACCACTCGTTCGTGGTTACAATAATATATATATATATATATATATATATATATATATATATATATATATATATATATATATATATATATTTTTTTTTTTTTTTTTTTATTATCACACCGGCCGATTCCCACCAAGGCAGGGTGGCCCGAAAAAGAAAAACTTTCACCATCATTCACTCCATCACTGTCTTGCCAGAAGGGTGCTTTACACTACAGTTTTTAAACTGCAACATTAACACCCCTCCTTCAGAGTGCAGGCACTGTACTTCCCATCTCCAGGACTCAAGTCCGGCCTGCCGGTTTCCCTGAATCCCTTCATAAATGTTACTTTGCTCACACTCCAACAGCACGTCAAGTATTAAAAACCATTTGTCTCCATTCACTCCTATCAAACACGCTCACGCATGCCTGCTGGAAGTCCAAGCCCCTCGCACACAAAACCTCCTTTACCCCCTCCCTCCAACCCTTCCTAGGCCGACCCCTACCCCGCCTTCCTTCCACTACAGACTGATACACTCTTGAAGTCATTCTGTTTCGCTCCATTCTCTCTACATGTCCGAACCACCTCAACAACCCTTCCTCAGCCCTCTGGACAACAGTTTTGGTAATCCCGCACCTCCTCCTAACTTCCAAACTACGAATTCTCTGCATTATATTCACACCACACATTGCCCTCAGACATGACATCTCCACTGCCTCCAGCCTTCTCCTCGCTGCAACATTCATCACCCACGCTTCACACCCATATAAGAGCGTTGGTAAAACTATACTCTCATACATTCCCCTCTTTGCCTCCAAGGACAAAGTTCTTTGTCTCCACAGACTCCTAAGTGCACCACTCACTCTTTTTCCCTCATCAATTCTATGATTCACCTCATCTTTCATAGACCCATCCGCTGACACGTCCACTCCCAAATATCTGAATACGTTCACCTCCTCCATACTCTCTCCCTCCAATCTGATATTCAATCTTTCATCACCTAATCTTTTTGTTATCCTCATAACCTTACTCTTTCCTGTATTCACCTTTAATTTTCTTCTTTTGCACACCCTACCAAATTCATCCACCAATCTCTGCAACTTCTCTTCAGAATCTCCCAAGAGCACAGTGTCATCAGCAAAGAGCAGCTGTGACAACTCCCACTTTGTGTGTGATTCTTTATCTTTTAACTCCACGCCTCTTGCCAAGACCCTCGCATTTACTTCTCTTACAACCCCATCTATAAATATATTAAACAACCACGGTGACATCACACATCCTTGTCTAAGGCCTACTTTTACTGGGAAAAAATTCCCCTCTTTCCTACATACTCTAACTTGAGCCTCACTATCCTCGTAAAAACTCTTCACTGCTTTCAGTAACCTACCTCCTACACCATACACTTGCAACATCTGCCACATTGCCCCCCTATCCACCCTGTCATACGCCTTTTCCAAATCCATAAATGCCACAAAGACCTCTTTAGCCTTATCTAAATACTGTTCACTTATATGTTTCACTGTAAACACCTGGTCCACACACCCCCTACCTTTCCTAAAGCCTCCTTGTTCATCTGCTATCCTATTCTCCGTCTTACTCTTAATTCTTTCAATTATAACTCTACCATACACTTTACCAGGTACACTCAACAGACTTATCCCCCTATAATTTTTGCACTCTCTTTTATCCCCTTTGCCTTTATACAAAGGAACTATGCATGCTCTCTGCCAATCCCTAGGTACCTTACCCTCTTCCATACATTTATTAAATAATTGCACCAACCACTCCAAAACTATATCCCCACCTGCTTTTAACATTTCTATCTTTATCCCATCAATCCCGGCTGCCTTACCCCCTTTCATTTTACCTACTGCCTCACGAACTTCCCCCACACTCACAACTGACTCTTCCTCACTCCTACAAGATGTTATTCCTCCTTGCCCTATACACGAAATCACAGCTTCCCTATCTTCATCAACATTTAACAATTCCTCAAAATATTCCTTCCATCTTCCCAATACCTCTAACTCTCCATTTAATAACTCTCCTCTCCTATTTTTAACTGACAAATCCATTTGTTCTCTAGGCTTTCTTAACTTGTTAATCTCACTCCAAAACTTTTTCTTATTTTCAACAAAATTTGTTGATAACATCTCACCCACTCTCTCATTTGCTCTCTTTTTACATTGCTTCACCACTCTCTTAACTTCTCTCTTTTTCTCCATATACTCTTCCCTCCTTGCATCACTTCTACTTTGTAAAAACTTCTCATATGCTAACTTTTTCTCCCTTACTACTCTCTTTACATCATCATTCCACCAATCGCTCCTCTTCCCTCCTGCACCCACTTTCCTGTAACCACAAACCTTGTATCTCCCTTGTAGCGCAATGTTGCCACAATAAAATGTCACACTATATAGGTGTGAAGCTTGGGTTGTAAATGCTGCAGCGAGGAGGCAGTTGGAGGCAGTGGAGATGTCCTGTCTAAGGGCAATGTGTTGTGTAAATATCATGCAGGGCAATTTGTTGTGTAAATATTATGCAGAAGATTCGGAGTGTGGAAATTAGGAGAAGGTGTGGAGTTAATAAAAGTATTAGTCAGAGTGCTGAAGAGGGTTTGTTGAGGCGGTTTGGTCATTTAGAGAGAATGGATCGAAGTAGAATGACATGGAGAGCGTATAAATCTGTAGGGGAAGGAAGGCGGGGTAGGGGTCGTCCTCAAAAAGGTTGGAGGGAGGGGGTAGAGGTGGTGTTGTGGACGAGGGGTTTGGACTTCCAGCAAGCGTGCGTGAGCATGTTAGATAGGAGTGAATGGAGACGAATGGTATTTGGGACCTGACGAACTGTTGAAGTGTGAGCAGGATAATATTTTGTGAAGGGATTCAGGGAAACCGGACTTGAGTCCTGGAAATGGGAAGTACAATGCCTGCACTCTAAAGGAGGGGTGTGAGATATTGGCAGTTTGGAGGGATATATAGTGTATTTTTACACGTATATACTTCTAAACTGTTGTATTCTGGGCACCTCTGTAAAAACAGTGATTATGTGTGAGTGAGGTGAAAGTGTTGAATGATGATGAAAGTATTTTCTTTTTGGGGATTTTCTTTCAAGAGAGGAAAAGTTAGCATACCTGGAGTTTACCTGGAGAGAGTTCCGGGGGTCAACACCCCCGCGGCCCGGTCTGTGACCAGGCCTCCTGGTGGATCAGAGCCTGATCAAACAGGCTGTTACTGCTGGCTGCACGCAATCCAACGTACGAGCCACAGCCCGGCTGGTCAGGTACCGACTTTAGGTGCTTGTCCAGTGCCAGCTTGAAGACTGCCAGGGGTCTATTGGCGATCCCCTTTATGTATGCAGGGAGGCAGTTGAACAGTCTCGGGCCCCTGCAGAAGGCCTACTGCAGAAGGCCTACTGGCCCATACAAGGAAGGTCCTCATCAAAACGACCTTTACCCAAAGCTACCCAGGAACTCCCGTACCCAATGACACTAATCAAACCCAGCCCCTCCCACTCATATATTTGTCCAATCTCTTCTTAAAGCTACCCAAGGACCTACCCTCTATCACCCCACTGGGAAGATTGTTCTACGCATCCACCATATTGTCTCTTAACGTGCTAGTGACACCCCTGCTTTTCACTGGGGGGATGTTGCATCGTCTGCCAAGTCTTTTGCTTTCGTTGCGAGTGATTTTCGTGTGCAAGTTCGGTACTAATCCCTCTAGGATTTTCCAGGTGTATATAATCATGTATCTCTCCCGCCTGCGTTCCAAGGAATACAGGTTCAGGAACTTCAAGCACTCCCAGTAATTGAGGTGTTTTATCTCCGTTATGCGCACTGTGAAGGTTCTCTGTACATTTTCTAGGTCAGCAATTTCACCTACCTTGAAAGGTGCTGTTAGTGTGCAGCAATATTCCAGCCTAGATAGAACAAGCAACCTGAAGAGTGTCATCATGGGCTTGGCATCCCTAGTTTTGAAGGTTCTCATTATCCATCCTGTCATTTTTCTAGCAGCTGCAATTGATACAATGTTATGGCCTTTGAAGGTGAGATCCTCCGACATGATCACTCCCAGGTCTTTGACGTTGGTTTCTCGCTCTATTTTGTGGCCGGAATTTGTTTTGTACTCTGATGAAGTTTTAATTTCCTCATGTTTACCATATCGGAGTAATTGAAATTTCTCATCGTTGAACTTCATATTGTTTTCTGCAGCCCATTGAAAGATTTGGTTGATGTCCGCCTGGAGCCTTGCAGTGTCTGCAATGGAAGACACTGTCATGTAGATTCGGGTGTCATCTGCAAAGGAAGACACGGTGTTGTGGCTGGCATCCTTGTCTATGTCAGATATGAGGATGAGAAACAAGATGGGAGCGAGTACTGTGCCTTGTGGAACAGAGCTTTTCACAGTAGCCGCTTCTGACTTTACTCTGTTGACTAATACTCTTTGTGTTCTGTTTGTGAGGAAATTATAGATCCATCTACCAACTTTTCCTGTTATTCCTTTAGCACGCATTTTGTGCGCTATTACGCCATGGTCACACTTGTTGAAGGCTTTTGCAAAGTCTGTATATATTACATCTGCATTCTTTTTGTCTTCTAGTGCATCTAGGACCTTGTCGTAGTGATCCAATAGTTGAGACAGACAGGAGCGACCTGCTCTAAACCCATGTTGCCCTGGGTTGTGTAACTGATGGAGGGAGAAATATATGGAGAGAAGAAGAGAGGTTAAGAGAGTGATGAAGCAATGTAAAAAGAGAGAAAATGAGAGAGTGGGTGAAATATTATCAACAAATTTTGTTGAAAATAAGAGAAAGTTTTGGAGTGAGATTAATAAGTTAAAGAAGCCTAGGGAACGAATGGATTTGATAGTTAAAAGCAGGAGAGGAAAGTTATTAAATGCAGAGTTAGAGGTATCAGAAAGATGGAGGGAATATTTTGAGGAATTTTTAAATGTTGATGAAGATAGGGAAGCTGTGATTTCGTGTATAGGGCAAGGAGGAATAACATCTTGTAGGAGTGAGGAAGAGCCAGTTGTGAGTGTGGGGGAAGTTCGTGAGGCAGTAGGTAGAATGAAAGGGGGTAAGGCAGCCGGGATTGATGGGATAAAGATAGAAATGTTAAAGCAGGTGGTGATATAGTTTTACAGTGGTTGGTGCTTTTATTTAATAAATGTATTGAAGAAGGTAAGGTACCTAGAGACTGGCAGAGAGCATGCATAGTTCCTTTGTATAAGGCTAAAGAGGACAAAAGAGTGTAAAAATTATAGGGAAATGTTGCATCTCCTGCCGAGTCTTTTGTTTTCATAGGGAGTGATTTTCGTGGGCAAGATTGGTACTAATCCCTCTAGGATTTTCCAAGTGTATATTATCATGAAACTGTCTCGCCTGCGCTCCAGGGAATACAGATGAAGGGCCTTCAACCGTTCCCAGTAATTTAGGTGCCTTATCATACTTATGTGTGCCGTGAAAGTTCTTTGTACGCTCTCCAGGTCTGCAATGTCTCCAGCCTTGAAGGGGGCCGTTAGTGTACAGCAATATTCCAGCCTAGAGAGCACAAGCGATTTGATGAGAATCATCATGGGCTTGGCGTCCCTAGTTTTGAAGGATTTCATTATCTATCCTATCATTTTTCTAGCAGATAAGGTAGATATATTGTTGAAGTTTTTGAAGGCAAGATCCTCTAGCATTTTCACTCCCGGGTCCTTCACATTAGTTTTTCGCTCGATTGTGTGGTTAAAATGTGTTCTATACCCTGATACAGTTTTAAGTTGTTTAATTATCATATTTATTAGGGTGCTCGTTCACAAAACAGATTCAGTATGTACACCATTACTTCTTAATTATCTAACTTTTGGTACATATGTATCGGTGTCAGTTAGAAAATTCTTACCCTGTCTTTGAGTATTTGTGCTCCCATTAAACCTTTTTAGAGATCGTTTCCTATAATTTTCATACAGTCAACACTATTTTATATTTTACTTTTATTGGTATTAATGTTTAATATTGTAATTATTAATTTAATGTCAGGTCGAGTTTTTTTTTGTGAGAGTGGCGAAGGAGTGGGCATCGAAGGAGTGGGCATCGAAGGAGTGGGCATCGAAGGAGTGGGCATCGAAGGAGTGGGCATCGAAGGAGTGGGCATCGAAGGAGTGGGCATCGAAGGAGTGGGCATCGAAGGAGTGACAGTCCTGTGACCTACTGTGACTAAGTCCCACATACCTCAACCAAATTACTTACATATAATAATTCAGGTAATACCCTGTAACCTTCATGCAGGTAATTTCTCACAATATTATATAATATCTCAGTAGTCATCCTGGGTTGCGTTCTTCATTCAATCCTAATCTCTTTAACTAGTGCAATATTATCAAGGATGGCAATGAAGATTGTTTTGAATTTTTTTCCAGGCATCATTTACGTCCGTGCAACTTATGATCACTGTCCAATCATAATTTTGTAGCCTGTTTACCAATACTTCTTTACTGTAGTTTCTAGCTTACCTCATGTTAAATGTCCTGTGTAGGCCTGTCTGATCCTTAATGATTTTCCTGGTACAGTAAATAATGAAATGATCACTAAGACCTGTGGTAATGACGCCTGACTGACTAATCTTCTCAGCGCTATTACAAAGTATGTAGTCTAATATGGCGGCTGAGAACTGTGTGATCCGAGTTGGTGTATTATTTAGTTGAGTGTAATTATTTAATCCCAGAATTTGCTTATTTCTGCTATTAATTCCGGACAAGACTCTCGGAAAATCCACTAAGAATTAATCGTGGGTGGGGGGCAGTAGCTAGTTCCTACTAAGATTCGTTTAGTCTTGTGTAGCAACACGCCAAGCCATAGAATCTCCAGTTTATTATTATTCAAATTATTTTTCAAATTAGGTCTTTGGTTGTAGGCTGTCATTTCTTACATAGGTACATACCCCACCGCCTTTTCTATTCCTGTCTAAGCGCTGCATATTATAACCTTCTAGTTTAAGTTCATCGTCGGTCACCGTTGTTATCCAACCAGGATTCAGAAATGGATAAAAGTACCTCCCTGGCTCTGTTAGCTAGTATCCTAATTTCTCATAATAATTTGAATAAAAATAACCTCGCATTGACATGAATTAAGTGAAGGCCTGTTGTTACGACTTTGATGTCGTAACTTAAATAAAATGTTCCTGGCTCCTGAAGGCTGCTCACACTGCTGTCTCGGGGTTATAAATTTACTCTTTAAACACAGTAAACCTTGGGCCAGCATGCACTCGTAAATTAAACAATATTAATTATTATTAGGAAGGAGGAACAAAAACTCACCCATATAAAAACAAACATATATTAAAAGTAAAAACTTACAATCTACTCCAAAAAAAAAAAAAAAAAAAAACACCACACTCCAATTCACATTAACTCACTAGCACACTGCTACTAATGTGTTAAACCAAATAAACGAACATTTATGAACAGGGAGGCTCCATGACCCCCATCCCCCTGCAGGCTACTTAGCCTAAAGCGGAAACCAGGTTACCTTCCGCAACACGGACAATGTGGATTGTCCCTTCATAACCGTTATTGCAAACCGCAATACACTGGAAATTGCAAGCTTCTACCCTTTTCCAGTTTTTTGACATACTTGAAAAGGTGTAGGGTCCATGCTGTAGGGTTCATGCTGCAGGGTCCATGTTGTAGGGTCCATGCTGCAGGGTCCATGTTGTAGGGTCCATGCTGCAGGGTCCATGCTGTAGGGTCCATGCTGCAGGGTCCATGTTGTAGGGTCCATGCTGCAGGGTCCATGTTGTAGGGTCCATCCTGCAGGGTCCATCCTGCAGGGTCCATGCTGCAGGGTCCATGTTGTAGGGTCCATGCTGCAGGGTCCATCCTGCAAGGTCCATGCTGTAGGGTCCATGCTGCAGGGTCCATGTTGTAGGGTCCATGCTGCAGGGTCCATGTTGTAGGGTTCATGCTGCAGGGTCCATGTTGTAGGGTCCATGCTGCAGGGTCCATGTTGTAGGGTCCATGCTGCAGGGTCCATGTTGTAGGGTTCATGCTGCAGGGTCCATGCTACAGGGTCCATGCAAACTCAGAAATGAACAGTGTCTTAAGTCGTCCTAAGTTTCTTTCTCCTATGTGCGGGTTATTTGTGTAGTGTTCCAGTCGCGGTATTGTGTATTTTTTATTCATTGTGAATGTCTCTGTGCTGAGACTTCTGAAAATTAGTTTTAGATTGGCCAAATACGCAATATTCTGAAAATGTTCGTTTCAGATGATATGTTTAGTACTATGTCTACCCTGAGATCCTCCTTGAGGGAGCTTCACAACCGTTGTCTCATGTCTTAGTCTCCCTTCTCCAGTTCTCATAACCTTGCATTTGCTGGGGTTGAATTCCAATAAGCACTTGTCAGACCATACTTGCAGTTTGTTCAAATTTATTTGTCGGCTTTTCTTGTCTTCCCTGTGTTTGTTCCTTTCCTGATGCATGCACGACAACAGTTAAACAGTCACTCTCGTACCTGTGCTAAATATCAACGATTAAACAATACCTAGAGAGCTAATGCTATATACCCAAAGGTAAGCATCTTCTAGTCTTCCTGGACCAGGTTTTGTCAACTCGGTACATGAACATTCTCTTCTCCTTGGATAAGTTATTAAATACTGACACAGTTTCTAAGATGTTAATGATCCCTTCAACGTGTCATCATATGATCAAGTCAGGTGATTTTCTCAGAAAATTAACAGCAAGTATACTCCTTCTCACTGCTTTCAGTCCTCGCACACCAGTTTCCTTTCTTTACATTTCTCTATTCCCTTCTTCACTTACTTCCTTCTCAATTTCTTTTTACCACACACCTTCCGCCTCACACATTTTTTCTCCTCTGATATTTCCTACTTACATTTCTTTTTTCTTGTTGACTCATCTTCCCAAGAGCTTCCTTCCACCACCACCTCCATCTTCACCTTCCACCTTCACCTTCCACCTCCACCTTCCACCTCCACCTTCCACCTCCACCTTCCACCTCCACCTTCCACCTCCACCTTCCACCTCCACCTTCCACCTTCCACCTCCACCTTCCACCTTCCACCTCCACCTTCCACCTCCACCTTCCACCTCCACCTTCAACCTCCACCTTCCACCTTCCACCTTCACCTTCCACCTCCACCTTCCACCTCCACCTTCCACCTTCACCTTCCACCTCCACCTTCAACCTCCACCTTTCACATCCACCACCCTCTGTTCCTCTTCCTTTATTCTTTCCAACGCCTTAATATTTTCTTAACGTTTTTCTTCTTCATGTGTGTGTCTCTTCTGTTAGTCAACTTCCCTCTCACCTTCCTTTCATCATCACACACATCTTTCCTCTTTTTTTTCTCCGTCCTTCTGTCTTTCATTCGCTCCCTCTCCCTCTCCTCACTTCACTTTCTATCCTTTCTCTTTCCTCTCTTCTTCCTTCACTTCACTCTTCTCTGCAATCCGTCCCGTTACGTCCCTGACCGTCCTCCCCGACTCTTCTCACATACCTCATCATCTCGTCACGGTCCTGGATGATGCCAGGCCAATGTTTGTCCCTAGGGACACCTCCTTTCTCCCACCCCTGGCACCCTCTACACTCACACACCACCCAGGCTTAGGTAGTGAGCTCAGGTTACCTGTTGCCAAGGTACCTACCTAGCTGATCACTCTTACCGCCACCACCACCATTGCCAGCACCACCCCACATATATACGTCGTACCGAATAGGCAAAATTGTTCACTTAGCAAGAACTCATTTAAAATTAAGTCCTTTTTAAAAATTTCTCTTATGCGATTCAGGATACATTTTTTAAATTTCTGTTAATGTTAGAATTAATTGTGTATCAAAGGAACCTTAGAAAACTAACCTTATTATAACAGGAACAATTTAATTTAGGCTAATCCAGTACCTGGAGTATACCTGGAGAGAGTTTCGGGAGTCAATGCCCCCGCGGCCCGGTCTGTGACCAGGCCTCATGGTGGATTAGGGCCTGATCAACCAGGCTGTTACTGCTGGATGCACGTAATTCAACGAATGAACCAGAGCCCAGCTGGTCAAGTACTGACTTTAAGTGCTTGTCAAGTGCCTGCTTGAAGACAGCCAGGGGTCTATTGGTAATCTCGCTGATGTATGCTGGAAGGCAGTTGAACATTCTTGGGCCCCTGACACTTATTGCGTTGTCTCTTATGCTAGTGACACCCCTGCTTTTCACTGGGGGATGTTGCACCGTCTGCCGAGTCTTTTGCTTTCGTAGGGAGTGAGTTTCGTGTGCAAGCTTAGTACTAGCCCCTCTAGGATTTTCCAGAAGTATATAATCATGTATCCCTCCCTCCTGCATTCTAGGGAGTACAAGTTCAGGAACTTCAAGCGTTCCCAGTAATTGAGGTGGTTTATCGCAGCTATGCGTGCCGTGAAGGTTCCTTACATTTTCTATGTCAGCAATTTCACCTGCCTTGAAAGGTGCTGTTAGTGTGCAGCAATATTCCAGTCTAGATAGAACAAGCGACCTGAAGAGTGTCATCAGGGTTCTTGGCATCCCTGGTTTTGAAGGTTCTCATTATTCATTCTGTCATTTTTCTAGCAGATGCGATCGATGCAATGTTATGGTCCTTGAAGGTGAGAGCCTCCGACATGATCACTTCCAGGTCTTTGACATTAGTTTTTCACTCTATTGTGTCTCTCCTTTGACCAGTGAGATGTTTTAATCTATTGTTCATCCATTTGGGATCATTTTTGTTAGATCTAATTTCCCTACTCGGAACAAAAGTTGTCTGGGCAGCTAGAACTATGCTCTGAAAAACGTCATATTGGCACCCAACACCACCTATCTGACCCATAGTCAGGACATCCCAATTTAGCCCACCCAGGTAATTTTTCAGTCCCATGAAGTCGGCCAAGCGAAAATCTGGGACAGAGATTTGATTGCAGTTATCTGGGTAATTCCATGATATATTAAAATTAGTGATTTGTGATCACTTTCCCCAAGCTCATCATTAACCTCAAGATTATTAATTAGTGAATCTTTGTTGGTAAGAACCAAGTCAAGCAGATTGTTTCCTCTAGTTGGTTCTGTCACAACCTGTTCTAAAAAGCAATCCTGAACCGTATCAAGAAAGTCACTAGACTCAAGATTTCCTGTCATATTGTTCCAATTAATTTGTCTAAAGTTAAAATCTCCCATTATCACAACATTTTCATATCTAGATGCCTTATGAATTTCGTCCCATAACAGCTTACTGCCCTCCCTATCAAGGTTTGAGGGCCTATAAATCACACCCAAAATTAATTTGTCATGTCCCTCTAGAAACTGTAGACAAACAGATTCTGTGTTCGATGTTTCTAATCTTAAATCATGTCTAAAACAAAAATTTAAATTTTCTCTGACATACATGGCCACTCCACCACCCTTCCTGTTGACCCTATCAGTGTGGAATAGTGTATAACCCTGTATGTTGCATTCACGTGGCATTTCTCTATCTTTCAGGTTGAACCAGGTCTCTGTTATACCAATAATATCTATATTACCTACACTTGCAAGTAATCTTAGCTCATCTATCTTATTTCTTAGACTCCTACTATTTGTATAGTAAACCCTAAGGGAGCTAGTCACTCGTTGCCCTCTACTATCCCTCTTTGTTGATCAATTGATTTGCCATTACTAGCAACTTTATTTTGAATATTAACTTTTAAACATATCCCTGAGGTATCCCGGTAATAACTACTGTTTTTAACCCTAATGCTGCAGCCTGCACCCATACCTCTATAATCTATCAGTTTAAATTCCTAGACTAGTCATCAATTACTCTCTCCACTGAATTGGCTAATGCAACCACCCCATCCCCACAGAGATAAACCCCATCCCTTGCATACATTTCACGTTTGCCAAAGATTAGGTCCCAGTTATGAATGAATGGGATTGCAAGTTCCTTGCAGTACCTGTCTAGCCAGCAATTTATACAAATTGCCCTAGACATCCATCCATTGCCCACTCCCTTTCTAGGCAAGATGCTACATATGACTTGGATCCCTCCCTTAGACCTAACTACTTCTATGGCTGACCTGTGCTTATCCAGCAGCTCCTCTCTCCTGCCCTTCCCAATGTCATTACCCCCAGCACTAAGACAGATAATGGGCTTGTTCCCATTACCTGCCATAATATTATCCAACCTGTTGACTATGTCACCAACACCAGCTCCAGGAAGACACACTCTCTGTCTGACCTTTCTGTCTCTGTTACAAAATGCACGGTCCATATATCTTACCTGAGAATCGCCTACTATTAAAATATTCTTACCTTGATTAGCAGGGAAATCGGTGGTACCTTCAACCTCACTAACCACTGAAGTACACTCGTCTTGGAGAACAGAGAATCGATTTCCTACCTTCACATCTTCTCTATTAACTCTCATCTTCCTTCTTCCTGAACTGTGAACCACTTGCCACTTTAAGCGGCTGCCACTATCACTACTGGTGACCATTCCTTCCTTACCAGCTAAATCCTTCTCACACTCGCTCCCAAACTCATCTATGCCAAGCTTCAGCCTCCCATTTTCCTCCTGAAGAAGTAGAATCTCCTTCTTCAACACTTGAACCTGAGATTCTAAAACACAACAACAAGCCATGGTGCTTGGTAACAGCCCACGCTAACTCCCAAGAGCTTAGGCAGGTATACCGACAGCTTAACTCTTTCTTGATGCGAAGAATAATAGTGTACATAGAAACAGTTATTTGTTGGTTTTCTGTAAATTTTAAATTTAAAATCATTGTTACCTTTATAATTAAAATATCTAGGAAAGGCAACGAGTTATTTTCTTCGAACTCAACAGTAAAATTTATAGAATGAGTTAAACTTTTTAATTCAACATGGTTAGTTTTGATGTTATTTCCATGTTTGCAAAAGTTCCTGTTGATGATTTATTAAATTTCTTATCTGAAGAACTTGTTGATTTTGATTTACCATTTTTTTTTATATTTTATTGAGAGAATATCTTGTACAGACAGACATAATACATATATGTAGTATAACGCTGTTGAGAACAATAAGTACATACATAAATTATCACACACACGTTGTTGGACGCAGACAAGGGGACGGTAAGCAACAACGGAGACATGCCGTACACGAAGGCCCTATCAGACCCACGTGGGGCCAGGGAAAAGACGACGAGCACACTAAGATCAAACGACAGGTCCGAAGACAATGAAGGTTTGCTATATGCAGAGATTCTAACAGCCAACTGCAGTAGCAAGGGACAGCTGGTCAGGAAAGACAGTTCATTGAGAATAGAAGTTTCAGATATGACAGGGACTGAAGGCAAGAACATGTCAATGGAAGGAAATAAAATGCCTCAGAGGAAGCAGATGGAGACTCAGTGGGAGGAGGAAAGGGCGAGGTCAGTTTTTGTGTACGGGCTCCAAGAAGCCAAGGGGGACAACTTTGAAGAAATAAAACAGGAGGCATCATGAAAACAATAGGGGAGGGGGATATGACCCAGGTGACAAATTTTCAGAGAATTGGGTGGTTTGCGAGTGGAAGGATACGGCCTGTCAGAGTAACTTTCAAGGAAGAATCAGTTCGAACCAGGATTCTGCAAGAGAAAGCAAGACTGAGGGACAAAGAGGGGTACCAGAGAGTATACCTCGACCGCGACAGAACACAATAAGAAAGGACTACACTGAAAGAGAGGGTACAGAGACGCAAGGAGGAACGAGAAGCAGCGAAAATGAGCAGGACCCAGACACAGGAGAAAGGGCAAACACACCCCACAGAATCTCCCACCAAAAGACTCCAACCGCGACATTCCCAACGCAACTGAGCAACCTATACTACAACCCACTCACTGTTCCCTCTGCCACCAACCCCCATATCACAAACCTCACCCCAACAGCTGTCCCTTATGGGCATTCTGACCCCACCCCCATTAACACAAACCCCACCTACACCACAGCCCCATATAGGCCCCCACCAAGGCTCTCGCTCCCCCAACCCCAATATTCTTGCATGACCACAATGATAGAAAAGAAACTGAAGGTTTGGTACACAAACGCGGATGGAATAACGAATAAACATGAGGAGTGGAACGAAAGAATCAGTGAAAAATCCCCAGACATCATAGAAGTCACAGAAACAAAACTCGCTGACACAGTAACAGACACAGTCTTCCCAACAGGATATCAGATCCTGAGGAAAGATAGAAGGAGTAGAGGGGGAGGAGGGGTTGCACTGCTCATAAAACACCGATGGGGATTTGAGGAAATGGAAGGCATGGACATGATTGGAGAAAGAGACTACATTGTAAGTACAATTCAGTCCAGAGAACATAAAGTAGTCATTGGAGTGATGTATAACCCACCACAGAAGTGCAGGAGGCCACGAGAGGAGTACGAAGAAAACAACAGGGTGATGGACACACTGGCTGAGGTGGTAAGAAGAGCTCACTCGAGCAGAGCAAAGTTACTGGTAATGGGCGATTTCAACCACAGGGAGATCGACTGGGAAAACCTGGAGCCACATGGGGGTCCCGAAACATGGAGAGCCAAGATGATGGATGTGGTACTTGAAAACCTCATGCATCAACATGTCAGGGACACAACCAGAGAGAGAGGGGAGGATGAGCCAGCAAGACTGGATCTTGTGTTCACCCTGAGCAGTTCAGACATTGAGGACATCACTTACGAGAGGCCCCTTGGAGCTAGCGATCACGTGGTTCTGAGTTTTGACTATATAGTAGAGTTACAAGTGGAGAAGGTAACAGGAACTGAAGGGGACAGGCCAAACTATAAAAGGGGGGACTACACAGGTATGAGAAACTTCCTGCAGGAGGTTCAGTGGGACAGAGAAATGGTAGGAAAATCAGTAAACGAGATGATGGAATATGTGGCAACAAAGTGCAAGGAGGCAGAGGAAAGTTTTGTTCCCAAGGGAAACAGAAATAATAGGAAGACCAAAACGAGTCCTTGGTTTACCCGAAGGTGTAGGGAGGCAAAAGCTAAGTGCAACAGAGAATGGAAAAGGTACAGGAGGCATAGGACCCAGCCAGAAACGAGTATGCACAGATAAGGAGGGAGGCCCAGCGACAGTATGAAAACGACATAGCATCGAAAGTCAAATCTGACCCGAAACTGCTGTATAGCCACATTAGGAGGAAGACAACAGTCAAGGACCAGGTGATAAGGCTGAGGAAAGAAGGTGGAGAACTCACAAGAAACGATCAAGAGGTATGTGAGGAGCTCAACACGAGATTTAAGGAAGTATTTACAGTAGAGACAGGAAGGACTCTGGGGGGACAGACCAGATGGGGACACCAGCAAGGAATACACCAACAAGTGTTGGACGACATACATACAGATGAGGAGGAGGTGAAGAAACTGCTAAGGGACATCGATACCTCAAAGGCAATGGGACCGGACAACATCTCCCCGTGGGTCCTTAGAGAGGGAGCAGATATGTTGTGCATGCCACTTACCACAATCTTCAACACGTCCCTGGAAACTGGGCAACTACCTGAGGTATGGAAGACGGCAAATGTAGTTCCCATTTTTAAAAAAGGAGACAGAAAAGAGGCACTAAACTATAGACCTGTGTCATTGACGTGTATAGTATGCAAAATTATGGAGAAGATTATCAGGAGGAGAGTGGTGGAGCACCTGGAACGGAACAGGAGTATAAATGCCAACCAGCACGGATTCACGGAAGGCAAATCCTGTGTCACAAACCTTCTGGAGTTTTATGATAAAATAACAGAAGTAAGACATGAGAGAGAGGGGTGGGTTGATTGCATCTTCTTGGACTGCAAGAAGGCCTTTGACACAGTTCCTCACAAGAGATTAGTGCAGAAGCTAGAGCATCAGGCGCATATAACAGGAAGGGCACTGCAATGGATCAGAGAATACCTGACAGGGAGGCAACAACGAGTCATGGTACGTAATGATGTATCACAGTGGGCACCTGTGACGAGCGGGGTCCCACAGGGGTCGGTCCTAGGACCAGTGCTATTTTTGGTATATGTGAACGACATGACGGAAGGGTTAGACTCAGAAGTGTCCCTGTTTGCAGATGATGTGAAGTTAATGAGGAGAATTAAATCTGATGAGGACCAGGCAGGACTTCAAAGAGACCTGGACAGACTGGACACCTGGTCCAGCAAATGGCTTCTCGAATTTAATCCTGCCAAATGCAAAGTCATGAAGATAGGGGAAGGGCACAGAAGACCACAGACAGAGTATAGGCTAGGTGGCCAAAGACTGCAAACCTCACTCAAGGAGAAAGATCTTGGGGTGAGTATAACACCGAGCATGTCTCCGGAAGCACACATCAATCAGATAACTGCTGCAGCATATGGGCGCCTGGCAAACCTGAGAACAGCATTCCGATACCTTAATAAGGAATCATTCAAGACACTGTACACCGTGTATGTCAGGCCCATACTGGAGTATGCAGCACCTGTTTGGAACCCGCACTTGATAAAGCACGTCAAGAAACTAGAGAAAGTACAAAGGTTTGCGACAAGGTTAGTTCCAGAGCTAAGGGAAATGTCCTATGAAGAAAGATTAAGGGAAATCGGCCTGACGACACTGGAGGACAGAAGGGTCAGGGGAGACATGATAACGATATATAAAATACTGCGTGGAATAGACAAGGTGGACAAAGACAGGATGTTCCAGGGAGGGGACACAGAAACAAGAGGCCACAATTGGAAGTTGAAGACACAAATGAGTCAGAGAGATAGTAGGAAGTATTTCTTCAGTCATAGAGTTGTAAGGCAGTGGAATAGCCTAGAAAATGACGCAGTGGAGGCAGGAACCATACACAGTTTTAAGACGAGGTTTGATAAAGCTCATGGAGCGGGGAGAGAGAGGGCCCAGTAGCAACCGGTGAAGAGGCAGGGCCAGGAGCTAAGACTCGACCCCTGCAACCACAAATAGGTGAGTACAGGAGAAGAAAACCGTCACAGACAAAACAAAAAAGAAAGACCATCAAGCACACTATACATCACTCAAGCCAACTATCAGTATACATAAGAAAAACACTTGAAATTATCACGTCTCACTTCTAAATAAGTGTAACTTACAGCTGACACAAACACACACACACACACACACAACACATACACACACACACACACACACACACACACACACACACACACACACACACATGCACGCACTCCCGGCGGCTAGCCCATTGGAACCTTGGAAAACATCCTTAATCCTTGCCCCAGCCATGACAACTCCCCCTACTAAGCTAGTAAGATCCCAACAGGTAAACCACGATATCCTGCAGGGAAAGCTGCCTCCCACAGCCGTCGATATATTTCCCTATTCCTGCAAACCGTCTTATAGAAAGTAGCTGCCCTTACCCATTTCCATGCAACCCAGTCCCCATTCCCACACATACCCCACGACACGTACACAAAATCTACCATTAAATATGCCAATGCCCGTTTTGTGCTCTCTGGCATCCTTCCCACATCCAAAACGAGCGCTCTCAGCACTGATACGCCCCCCCTAATCGCCTCACTATCCTACCCATCCAATCCCTAACAATCCCCAAACATTCGCAGAAATACACCACATGATATGCTGTATCCTCTCCACCACACACCCGATACCCACTCTCCTCCACCGCTCGTCTCACCCGTAGAACCACTCCTGATGGCAAAATGCCATGCAGGAAACGGAACATAACCTCCCGCACCTGAGGCCTAAGCTTCTCCCCATCCATACATGGGGTATATTCCCACCACCGGCACTACCACCCGGCTCCCAATCAATCTCACCAACACCCCCACATGGATCTTGCCAGGCTCCAGTAGGACCATGAGGGCACACAGCACCGCCTCACATTCCCTCAACTCTGCACCCCCATACCACCTCTTCACTCCCTCATGCAGAAGCTTCAAACCCCCCCCCCACACCCCCGACTTGTACAAACTCCCTTCGTAAGTAAACACATTTTACCCAATGCCTCAGATCCAATAGCCCTAACCCCCTCCCTGACATTTCGGCAGCATTACCACCTCCCTTCTCAGCCAATCACACCTGGATCCCTATATAAATTTGAACACCCTCTTCAAGATTCTCGCAATTCCTTGCCCCATCATGGGGTATACTGCCGCCATGTGCCAAACCTTACTGAATAGTTGCATGTTCTTCACGATGGCCCTCTGCAACAATGTCAAATGGTACGGTCGCAAACTCTCCAATCTATGCTCCACCCATTCCACAATAGACTCGGAGTTCACCTCTCTCGAGTGCACTTGATCCTCCATATACACTATTCCACATATCTTTAAGATATCCACCACCCTCCACTCCACTCCGATCTCCCTGCCAGTTCCAATTCCCCAGCCTCAATAAGCATGATTTCTCCACATTAGCCCTCATCCTCGTAGCCACTCCAAACGTACCAATGGCCTCACCCACCTCCCTCAAACTCTTTCCCTCCCGCACGAGTACCATTGTGTAATCAACGTATCCCACGATCCCCTGCCAACACCCAACCTCCCCCAGCCCCACCCCCCACAGATACGGGTCTCAATGAGTCTGTAAAATGGGTCCTGAACACAGGCAAACAGGATTTGAGAAAGTGGACATTCTTGCCTGAGGCCCTGCCCCATACACATTGTTTCCCCTATGTGACCATTGATTTGCACATGCACCCGCACCCCTCGATACAATGTCTCCACCCACTCTGCAACTTCCTCCCCAAATCCCTGCTTCAGAAGAATCTGCCGCAATGCCTCCCATTCCAATGGTCATTTGCCACCTGCCAATCCAAAGCAAGTAAGCCCCCCTTTTCCCTCCAAACCCTCCACAAACCCCTTAATATGCCCGTGGCCCTCGACCATAGATCTTCCAGACAACCCGTATCGCCCTCCCAATACGCTGCACTCCACAAAACATTTCAGACGATTTCCCAGTATTTTTGCAAACAATTTATAATCCACACATAGTAAAGATATCACCCGATAATCCTTTAGGGTATTCTGGGCCTCTCCCTTCAGGACCAGAATGACCACTGCTGTGGCTTGTAACTACCTCAAAACCCCCCTCTTCTTCATGGTGTTCATCAACTTCACTAAGAACCCACGCATTAACTGCCAATGCTGCAGGTAGAATTCACAGGGCAGTCCATCTATCCCCAGAGCCTTTCCTGTATGCATACCCACCAATACCCGCCAAACCTCGCCCTCATCTATCTCACCAACCAGTGTTACCCGATCACTACACCCCAATGAACATGGCACTAGCTCGCAGACACTACATAAAGCCTCACCTCCCACTGCACTACTCCCCAAATACTGCTCATACCATGCATCCATGTAACCACTCATTCCCTCTGTCGTCTGCAACACTTGCCCCTCATGATAACTCCCCACTTTCGAGGGGACGACTAACCTACCAACCTCAGTGGCTTTCCGACAGTGCACCGCATCAAAACGCTCATTTTGCAGCTCGTGAATCCTTCCCTTCAACATTTCTATATCCTCCACAGAATATACTCCCCTGTGTCCACCCCCTCCATAAAAAGCCCACAACCTACCCTCTAGGTACTGAAGGAGCCCATACAATTGTTGTATTATGCTTTTCCCCTCCCTCCCTGACGTATCCTTCCCTTAGAGACCCCGTCCCACCACCCCAGCAAATCCTCCACACCCCACCCTTCCTCACTGAGCTCTGCCCACAACATCTCAAATCCCCCCTGCCCCTCCTCATCACCTAGAATCCTCGTATTTATTTTCCAATAGCTTATACACCTCCTACCCTACCCATCCCACGCCAAGTCAACCACAACCGTCCTATGATCAGAATATTCCACCTCTGCTGTATGCAACGACTCCACTCTTACCTGCTTCGTGATGTACACCTGATCTAGCCTTGCCGCATATCCACGTCTAACAAAAGTGTGCTCCACCTCCCAAGCCCCACCCCCAAACACGTACTGTAAACACACATCCCTCAGAAGATCACCTAGGATAGTTGAAAAATGCCCTGCCCCCCGCGGCTCAACGTCTGCCCTGCGAATAATACAATTCCAGTCCCCTCCCATGACAGCAACAGGTGGTAAAGAATGGAAATCATAAACGAGCTCATCCCTCACAAAATCCGCTTTCACACATGCATCACTCTCCGCAGGTGCATACACACACACTAACGCCACTTGCTTGCCCATCCACCACCCATCCGCTCTCATAATACACCCCTCCCCCCCCCTTCACTTCTACTGATCACAAATGGGCTCGCCTCCCGGAGTAGGACTCCTGCAACTCCTTTCGAGCACCCCGTCTGCATCACAATGGCCCTATATCCATCCACCTCCAATACACACCCCACCTTGATATTGTGTTCTTGCATAAATACGACATTCACTCTATGCCAGCACAAGAAACTGGCAAACCACGCATGCTTCACATCCTGACACAAATCATTAATGTTAACCGTCATACACCTTAGGCCAGCAGTGGTTTCTTCCCCCTGTGCTTTGACACTTTCACCATACCACCATGTCCTTTCAGACCTCTTTTACTCGTGTTTCTATTGGCAGCCCTAACCCCTCCCCGGTCCAGCTCCGGGTCCAAAGTCCCCGAGGGACTGCCTCCATCTGCTTCCATCACCACCACCTTGCCGGTCCTCTGTGCTGGGGTCAGGACATCATCCGAATCCGATGTCACGGCCTCATGCTTGCACGTGACTCCATCCATTCCAACTCCACCTCCTGTGATTCCTCACGGTGAACCTCCACCTCCACCACATGTCCAACCTCCCCGCCATCTGGGCACATCGCCCCATGAGACACCACCAAGTCAATGGGCTCCTCTTGCTGCCCACACAGGTCTACAGCATTCCTCACACCAGCCCTCGTTGCCGAATTGCACTCCCCATCTGACTGGGGAAACAGCGAGGTGATCACCATCTCTACGACCTTATCGATGGCTTCCACTGCCGAACCATGCCATCCCCCACCATCAGGCAAAATGGGTCCCACAGGCCCCCCAGCCACAGGGGCCCTCAGGTCCTCACTTGCCATCACCTCTGCTCGCTCCACCTCCCTCCCACCACCCAAAGACGACCAGGCCCACATCCTTCCTGTTACTCCAGGGCATGTCCAAATTCCCCAGATTCCCCTGTGGCAGTGCTTCCTAGACCATGAAGTCGAGACTGTTGTTCACAATACGCAGCAATGTGACCAAAACCACCACAACGCCTACAAGTCCTGTGTTGCCCAGCATAGGACACCATGACCTGAGTCCTGAAGGCCTCCAACATAACATACAATGGTATGGGGTGCTGTAACGTCATTTTTAGCGAAAACATGCCCTCCGGGAACCCAGCATGTGCACCTTCTACCCACTTGCAGGTAGTCCTTGAAAACATTGGGTATGTCCGTTTCATCTGCCTCAAACGGTACATTTCGCACTCTAACCCAAGTATAGTGCCTGGAGATGTCCTGAAGGCGGACACTCACCAGAGAATTGATGTCCACTCGCGCATCCTGGTATTTCTCCACCAGCCTCTCATAGACGCCGGCGTTCAACAACTTGACAAACACCCTGTATGCACTATTGAGTGCTACACCATATAATTCAGCATTCTCTATACCATACATATCCCGGATGATTAATGGCAACAACACGGGAGCAGCTTGTGGCGAAATCGCCCCGCGAACCAGCTCAATACCCACAATATTCACTCTCCTCACACCCTGCGCCATATTGGAAAAAACAGGAAGTCTTCCAATCGCCGAGAGAGGGCAGCAGGTGCACGTCTGCTCACACCAACAGACGAGCAGAGAATAAACACAACTCCCTTGCCCTCTAGGTTACAAACGCCTTAGTGCTTTAAAAGCATGACAATTTATACTTAGTCTCTTGTACGAGACAATATTGAATCTCTTTTGAAAAATAGCTAATCTGGGTTATCACTTTGAGGAACTTGCGAGTTTCTCTTGAATATATGATTATTTAAATCAGGTCTGTAAATAGTTGTCCATATTAAAGAGTTGGTTTTGTCTTAATTCTGTCATGTTTATTTGAATTATAATATTGTATATGATTGACATACTTCTTATCAAATGAATGAAATGTCCTTGATGTAAAACTTAGATATTTAAAGGACTTGATTTATCCATTACAATAGGAATTAAATTAAAGATTTAAGTATTTGATTTCTTGGTTCTTTTATTCCCCACTAAAAGAAGGAAAAAGTTTATTTGGTAACGTAAATAAATTGTTAGTTTACGGTTACCTTGAAACAAATTTATTTAACAAGCATTTGGTTTATCAACCCTAGGCAACCTGGAACTAAGTACAACACCAGTTCCTACTATCATTAAACTTATTAAACTTTGTATCGTTGAAGCAAAATTTTTGTTTAATGACGAGTTTTAGACTCGGAAGTTTTGTATGGCAATGGGAAATCCTCTCTCACCTGTTCTTGGTAATTTATACATGGAATTTTTTGAAACAAGATTGCTTAACACAATCCTTCCTGATAGAGTTAAGTGGTATATATATGTTCATGATACTTTTGGCTTATGCCTAAGAATGTAGATATAAACATTTCCTTGTTAAATTAAATAGTTTAGCTAGTTTAGAGAGTTATATCGAGCGGGTCCATGGTCGACGGGAGTATAATAGTCAAGTTTCAAGATGGGTGGTTTTGGGAATGGTATGAATGTTTTATTTTGGTTTAAACAAATTGGATTCCTTAGTTACTGATAAAATTTGGGAAGTTTGAGATGCATTAGACAAGCTTTTGGGTGAAATAAAAGTTGTTTCCCGGATCACTGACTACCTATGGATTTAAATTATACAAGTTTAGATTTCGAAAGGATATAGGAAAGTACTGGTTTGGTAATAGGGAAGTTATCAGGCAGACAAACTGAAGCAAAATAAGTCCCGGGAGCCCGACGAGTTGTTTTCCAGGGTACTTAAAAAATGCAAGACAGAACTTAGTCATCCATTAACGAGTGGGTTCAATGCATCCATCCTTACCGGTGTTGTGCCACAGTTGTGGAAGATGGTAAATGTGGTTCCTATATTCAAATCAGGGGATAAGTCCATTCCTTCAAATTACCGTCCAATAAGCCTGACATCTATAGTGGGCAAGTTATTACAATCAGTTATAGCTGACATTATTAGAAGTCACTTTGAAGAGCATAATTTAATTAATGAATCTCATCATGGGTTCACGAGAGGTCGTTCCTGCCTGACAAATTTACTGGCGTTCTTCAATAGAACATTTGAGGCAGTAGACAGTGATTAAAGAATATGATACTGTTTATTTGGACTTTAGTAAAGCCTTCGATGGAGTACCTCACAAGAGACTCTTAAGAAAAGTGGCAGCTCATGGTATAGGAGGTAAAGTTCTAGCATGGATAGAGGTTTACCAATAGAAAGCAGAGAGTTTCCATTAATGGGATCAAATCTGAATGGGGATTAGTCACTAGTGGCATTCCACACGGATCAGTTTTAGGCCCTCTCTTGTTCATAATTTACATTAATGACCCTGATGAAGGGATTACCAGTGACATGAGCAAATTTGAAGAATTGAGACACTTATGCAACACATGGGAATCTTTATTGAAGAAACGTTTCGCCACACAGTGGCTTCATCAGTCCAATACAAAGTCACATCTATCAGACACTGCAACATCATGGGATCTTGGTACAAAGACTTCAACGCTTGCCCAACCTTTGGACGACGACCTACTTACACTAGTGGCAGGTCCCACTGTGATCCCGCCTCCTCCTGCTTCAACTCATCTCACCGCAGTATATAAGCCACCTCTCTGGCCCTATGCTGCACTTCCTACAAGAGTGATGGACTGAACACATCGATTCCAGGTTGAGGGGCTGATTACCTCAAACTTCTACTCACCTTACCCACTTCTACTTTGTATTGGACTGATGAAGCCACTGTGTGGCGAAACGTTTCCTGAATAAAGATTCACATATGTTGCATAAGTGTCTCAATCTTCAACTTGTCGGTTTTTCAAACCATTCATCACACATGGAAATAGGGTAGATGAAATTGAGACACGTGTGCAACATCTGGGTATCTTTATTGTAGACGTTTCGCCATCCAGTGGCTTTATCAGTGGCTTTAAATAGGGTAGTTGATGAGTGGAACAGTCTACCTAGTTGTGAGGAAATGGTATGGTGATACCGACAAGATGTGGAAAAAGACACTTATGTACAGTTCAGGACATTTATTAAAGGAAACGTTTCGCCACGAGTGGCTTCTTCAGTCCTAATACAGAGAAAACTAAGAAAACATTTATATATATAGTGGCAGGAGTCAGGTGAGGTGACGCGTGGGTAGAGGTGGTAGTAGTAGTAGTAGTAGTAGTAATGGAGCTAAAAAGGTGATGCAAGAGAGGGACCTGCTGGCATCAAGTAACACCAGTTCCCAGGATGGGAAGGACAACCAATTACCTTTTCTCGACGTTTTCTTACGCACAGGGGAAAATAAACTTTCTTTTAAAGTCTACCGGAAGCCTACCTACAAGAACGATCTTCAACGTTTCTTCTCTCACCATGACACAAGAACTAAAAGAGGGGTAGTTATTGGCTTCTTTCTGAGAGCCTACAGAATTTCCAGTCCACAGTTCCTCGAAGAAGAATGTACATACATCACCAACTCTTTTAGTTCACTGCACTTTCCCCTACACTTCATACGTGACTGTAGGAAACGTGCGACACGTATCCTCAGCAAGACCAACACCTATCAAATTGAAGAAAAGCCTCCAAGTTACATCGTTTTACCGGTCAGCAACGTTGCCACTAATGTTTCAAACATGTTTGACAGAAAACTGGCTAAAATATCTACCAGCTCTTCAACTACTATTAGGAACCTGATACAAAAACCCAAGCATGATTCTGGCACAAGTGCAGGAATCTACACTATACCATGTGGGGGGTGTGACAAAGTATATGTAGGGGAAACAGCCAGAACTCTGGACATTAGAATAGCAGAACACAAAAATGCTTGCAGAAATGATGACCGCAAAAACGCATGTGTTCAACATAGAGACGATGTTGGACACCTCATGAAATTCAATAAAGCTAAACTAGTTATTAAAGAAGACGACTTAAGACGGAGAAAATGCATTGAAGCTGCAGTAATTTCTGTCGGTAACACTATAAAGCAAAAATCCGGTAGTTACAGTATTTCAAAATTACTAAGCAAGAGGATATTACCCATCCTGGGAACTGGTGTTACTTGATGCCAGCAGGTCCCTCTCTTGCCTCACCTCTTTAGTTCCATTACTACTACTACTACTACTACTACTACTACCACCTCTACCCACGCGTCACCTCACCTGACTCCTGCCACTATATATATAAATGTTTTCTTAGTTTTCTCTGTATTAGGACTGAAGAAGCCACTCGTGGCGAAACGTTTCCTTTAATAAATGTCCAGAACTGTACATAAGTGTTGTTGTTGTTAAAGATTCGCCGGTATTCTCCCGGCCCGGGCCCTTCCAAGTGGTGGCCCGGCACTGGCTCCCTGTCTAGGGAGTGTCTGAGACCTAAGTCTCCCATGGGAGGAGGCACAAGTACCCCCCTCATCTTGTGAGCTACAAACTCGGGCTCTGGCACCAACCCTGCCCTAGAAGGGCAAGGCATGGTGTCGATCGTGCTAGCGCTGTGCTCTCCTGTGTGGAGTGTCGTGTGTTGGTGTTCATTTTCATTCATTCATGTTGATTCGCCGGTACTTCCGGTCCAGGTCTTCTCCAGATGGTGACCCGGCAGTGGCCCCCCAGGTGGGGGTGACGATCATCTTCTTTCTTCTTTCTTGGCCCTACGGTTGCAGGGTGTCGTCTTCTTCTATCTTGCGCTGACTTCCCCGAAGAGAAGCACAGTCCGGCAGAGGCAGCAGTTACAGGGTCGATTGGAGCCACACCCCAGCTTTAGCGGACAGCAAAGTGCTGGGGAAACTTATCTTCATGGTGAATGGTCATGGATAGTCGTGCTAGAGGAGGGTACCATCTTCAAGGTCCCCATTCTGAAGCATCCTGAATTTCCTCTTTGAGGTGTACTCGACTTCCACAAGGTGTTGGGTGTTGGCAGTGAGTAGTCTGGTCATGTCTGCAGTGGTGTATGTAACAGTTTAGTCGTAGGTATACTTGACTGTTCCGTCCTGGAGGTGCTGATGGATTTCTGAAGACAGCATTGTGTTCTTATACTGCTTGGTTGTGTAGAAGTATACACCCTTCAGGTATCGGACTTGTTGTGGTGCAGCAGTGTCAGTGGCACCGTGAGGTGCATCCGCAGTTTCTTGTGTTTTTGCTTTCGTATGTATGTATAGTGTTCGCCAGGACCAGGGTCCTGGCACGGGTCTTAATCTTGAGATGACCCGTCTCTGGCTCCTGAAGGAGAATTGATTCTTCACTGTTGCAGCATATAAGCGTTTGGAATTTCACTATTCTTTCAAGCACTGTTCCGGACAGTTCAGCTAGTGTGCCTCATAAGCGACTGAAGTTACTCCATCTCAGCTGTTTCCTGAGCTGGGGACTGGGCTCTGTCCTCTCTGATAATCTGCGGATTCATGGCATCCACTGCTTCCTGCTCTGTCAGTAAGCACACCCTCAGGAGTGTGCTGACCATCTGCCGGAACATGCTCTGTTGTTCCGTGGAGGTGATTGTGTTGCAGATAATATCCGTGAATGCCTTGATGAGTGTTAAGAGATCCTCTCTGTTGAGGGCCTGCGTTGTCGGTGGGTTCGAAGCAGTGGACATTATCTGGGCTGTCGTAATCTGTGGGGACTGCTGAGGGTTGTATTTCTTCACTGTGCACACCGTGGGTTGTTGCTGTATGCCATGTTGTGTACCCGGCATCTGCTGGTGAGGTGCAGTCACAGCCTGCATAGTGGTTGTGCCTGGCAAGGAGGCCGGTGGGGGCTCGTGTAGTGCCGTCTGCTGATTGCGTTGCCCAGATGTTTCCTGTTGGCGCCGCTTGTTCCTCATGTTTTTGTTTCTTCGTTGCGGTAGTGGGGGAGGATGCTCCTGTTCATGACGCCTGGTTGAGTTTTCAAGGGTCGGAAATTCCTGGGCACTGAGTTGGGTTGACTGATGAGAGTTCTGCAGTATGGCAGGATTCTCTGCACCCATCGTCTGCTGAGGGTGATGCTCTGCCGTAGCCTGCTGTCTCGTCGTTGGTGTCTTCCAGGCCTCACGAATTCTAGTGAGCCTCTCAGGGCATCGAGGGTTCCAGGCATGGTGTTTCTGCCTGCAATTCGGGCATCGTGGAGTGGGTGGCGATGCATTCTTCAGCTTGGTGATGCATTCCTCGGTAGGGTGGGGCTGGCTGCAGACACCGCAGATTACTCTGTTCGGACAGAGTGCACCCAGGTGTCCGTAACGCTGGCACTTGAAACAGCGAACTGGTTCTGCCGTGAAGGTCCTGACATCGTACCTGCCCCAAGAACCAAGGTCCAGCTGGGATGGCAGCGGTCCTACATGCTGAATGAGGACCTGCCGGGTTGGTGCATTGCCTGCCGATTTTGCCTTGAGACGCTGAGCTGACACGACACTGGGGTGAGCTGCTACTGCCTCGATGGGCATCATCAGCGGGTATCGCATCACTACACCCTTGGTGACCTTCTGCCGAGAATCCAGTTCCTCCAGGGTGAAGGAGCGGTCTGTCTCCATGACTTTCTTCAAGGTGATATGCATTTCCCTGTTGATAGGAGTCAGTATTGGTTCTCCCCTCAGGTTGAACCATATCTTGAACCTCAGTTTGTGCCGTGTTTCCAGGTGTGTAACCACGCCATAGTGGGTTTTGTGTTCCCCATAAGCCTTTACCTTGAATCTGGAAGGTGATTTGAGCTGGTTTACCTGCTCCTTGGAGGGACGGCGTGTCTTACTGTTCACATTGATCCATCCTTCCGTATTCTCTGGCTGCATGGTTAGGCTTGTCAGAACTGGAGACTTTTCCTCTGATGACACGGAGTGGTCTCGCAACTTCTTCGCTAGGATTGCGCCCCACATTTCTAAATCCGAGTCGTCCATTTCTAAATCCGAGTCATCCGTCGTGTCCCTGGAACATCGTGACCTCTTCCTTTCGGCAGAAGCCATGTGTCTGTCCACGTGGTGCTGGACTGTGATGCTCTGTTGGCGCCGCTTGTTCCTCATGTTTTTGTTTCTTCGTTGCGGTAGTGGGGGAGGATGCTCCTGTTCATGACGCCTGGTTGAGTTTTCAAGGGTCGGAAATGCCTGGGCGCTGAGTTGGGTTGACTGATGAGAGTTCTGCAGTATGGCAGGATTCTCTGCACCCATCGTCTGCTGAGGGTGATGCTCTGCCGTAGCCTGCTGTCTCGTCGTTGGTGTCTTCCAGGCCTCACGAATTCTAGTGAGCCTCTCAGGGCATCGAGGGTTCCAGGCATGGTGTTTCTGCCTGCAATTCGGGCATCGTGGAGTGGGTGGCGATGCATTCTTCAGCTTGGTGATGCATTCCTCGGTAGGGTGGGGCTGGCTGCAGACACCGCAGATTACTCTGTTCGGACAGAGTGCACCCAGGTGTCCGTAACGCTGGCACTTGAAACAGCGAACTGGTTCTGCCGTGAAGGTCCTAACATCGTACCTGCCCCAAGAACCAAGGTCCAGCTGGGATGGCAGCGGTCCTACATGCTGAATGAGGACCTGCCGGGTTGGTGCATTGCCTGCCGATTTTGCCTTGAGACGCTGAGCTGACACGACACTGGGGTGAGCTGCTACTGCCTCGATGGGCATCATCAGCGGGTATCGCATCACTACACCCTTGGTGACCTTCTGCTGAGAATCCAGTTCCTCCAGGGTGAAGGAACGGTCAGTGGTCAGTGGTCAGTCGTCACGTGAGGTCACAGACCCTGAGCTGCTTTGGGGATTAGCGTGGACGGTTACAAAGCATGGCTTGCTTCTGCAGTGTTTTAAAAATTGAGGTTGGAGAGTTGAAGGAGGAGGTCTTGCTTCTCCAGGAGGAGATGATGAGGCTGAAGGTCCACCTCAATGGGTCTGGGAGAGAGTGTGAGGTGGCTGGAGTTGTGGGAAATGGGGCTTCTAGCAGTGAGGTGCAGTCTGTCTCTCGCTGTGAGGAGACTGTAGTTGAGGAGGTAGCAACGGCTACCAGCAGTGAGGTGCAGCCCAGCACCTGCTACAAGTGGCGAGTGGTTCACAGTAATGGGAGGCGCATCAGAGTGAGGAAAGTTAAGAGTGAAGATCTGAAGGTAGGAAATCGCTTCTCTGTTCTTCAGGATGAATGTACTTCAGTGGCCAGTGAAGGTAAGGGTACTACTTCCCCTGCTAATGGAGGTAAGCACATTCTTGTGGTTGGTGACTCTCAGGTAAGATATATTGACCGTGCTTTTTGTAATAGGAATAAGAAGATGAGAGAGTGTGTTTCCCTGGAGCTGGTGTTGGGGACATTGTCAACAGGCTGGATAATATCATGTCAGGTAATGGGAACAAGCCCATTATCTGTCTCAGTGCTGGTGGAAATGATATTGGGAAGGGTGGGAGAGAAGAGCTGCTAGATAAGTACAGGTCAGCTATAGATTTCATTAAGTCTAAGGGAGGGATCCCAATCATATGTAGCATCTTGCCTAGAAGGGGAGAAGGAAATGAATGGTTGTCTAGGGCAATTGGTGTAAATTGCTGGCTAGACAGATACTGCAAGAAACTTGCAATCCCATTCATTGACAACTGGAACAACTTTTATGGCAAACATGATATGTATGCAAGGGATGGGGTACATCTCTCTGGGGCAGGGGTGGTAGCACTTGCAGACTCGATTGAGAAGGCCATTGGTGAAATGCCTATGATTTTAAACTGATGCCGTGTTTCCAGGTATGTAACCACGCCATAGTGGGTTTTGTGTTCCCCATAAGCTTTTACCTTGAATCTGGAAGGTGATTTGAGCTGGTTTACCTGCTCCTTGGAGGGACGGCGTGTCTTACTGTTCACATTGATCCATCCTTCCGTATTCTCTGGCTGCATGGTTAGGCTTGTCAGAACTGGAGACTTTTCCTCTGATGACACGGAGTGGTCTCGCAACTTCTTCGCTAGGATTGCGCCCCACATTTCTAAATCCGAGTCGTCCATTTCTAAATCCGAGTCATCCGTCGTGTCCCTGGAACATCGTGACCTCTTCCTTTCGGCAGAAGCCATGTGTCTGTCCACGTAGTGCTGGATTGTGATGCTGAAGTGTACTGTGCGTACAAAAAAGTTGCGTACATAAGTGTCTTTTTCCACATTTATATATATATTGGCAGGAGTCAAGTGAGGTGACGCGTGGGTAGAGGTGGTAGTAGTAGTAGTAGTAGTAATGGAACTAAGATGCCAGCAGGTCCCTCTCTAGCCTCACCTCCTTAGTTCCATTACTACTACTACTACTACTACCACCTCTTCCCACGCGTCACCTCACCTGACTCCTGCCACTATATATATAAATGTTTTCTTAGTTTTCTCTGTATTAGGACTGAAGAAGCCACTCGTGGCGAAACGTTTCCTTTAATAAATGTCCTGAACTGTACATAAGTGTCTTTTTCCACTACCTAGTTGTGTTATTGGGGCAAAAACCTTGGGTAGTTTCAAATATAGGTTGGATACATACATGAGTGAGAGGGGTTGGATTTGAATAGGACTTGCATAAGAGAGTGAATAGAGTTATCAGAGCTTATTTCTTGGGTGGCATTGAAAATTGGATTGGTCAAATGTTTTGTTAGTGGGATGGATTGTAAAGGACCTGCCAAGTATGGGCCAACAGGCCTGCTGCAGAGTTCTTCCTTTCTTATGTTCTTAAGTAGCTTATATACCGTAGGCAGGAGAGGTGCAGTAGACGTAGGTGAAGATTGAGACACTTATGCAGCATATGGGAATCTTTATTCAGAAAACGTTTTTCAAACCATTCATCGTAGACGTAGGTGTTGTCACATTTGTTCAATGTGGAAGTAGGTCGTGCCCAAGGGTTAGGCAAGCGAAGAATTCCTAAGTATTAAGATCCCAAGAAGTTGCAGTGTCTGACAGGATTGTAGATGAATGGTTCAGAGAACCGACACGTTGATAAATTAGACACGTGTGCAACTCTTGGGTATCTTTATTGAGGAAACGTTTCGCCACACAGTGGCTTCATCAGTCCAATACAAAGCAGAAAGGTGTAAACAATAAAATGGTATAAAATACCGACAGGCTGTTAGGTAAGACACATGCAACAGTTAGGTATCTTTATTTCGAAACGTTTCGCCTACACAGTAGGCTTCTTCAGTCGAGTACAGCAAAATTGATAGAAGCAGAAGAGACTTGAATACGATGTAATCATTCCATCACCCTTGAAGTTTTGAGGTGGTCAGTCCCTCAGTCTGGAGAAGAGTATTGTTCCATAGTCTGGAACAATATGGAGTTGAAGTGATAGGATGGAACCTTATATAGCGCCAGGAGGTGAGACGTAGGTCATTAGTAGAGGTAAGAATGTAGACGTTGAGAGGTCAGGTCCCTCTCACATCCAGCCATTCTCACTAGTAGAGGTTGTGACGAATGGTTTGAAAAACCGACAAGTTGAAGATTGAGACACTTATGCAGCATATGGGAATCTTTATTCAGGAAACGTTTCGCCACACAGTGGCTTCATCAGTCCAGTTGTTGTTGTTGTAGGTTTGCCGGTACTTCCGGCCCGGGTTTTCTCCAGATGGCGACCCGGCGGTGACCTCCCGGGCGGGGGGGTGTCGTTTATCATCATCTTTCTTCTGTATTCTTTCTTGGGGCCCTCCGGTTGGAGGGTGACTTCTTCTTCTGTCTTGCGGTGACTCCCCAAGTGGGAAGTGTCTTCTCGTTTAGCATCTTCAGCAGCATAGGAGGGCGGAGGCAGCAATTACAGGGTTCGTTTTGGAGCCACACCCCAGCTTTAGCAGGCAGCAAAGTGCTGGGGAAACTTGTCTTCACGGTGATTGATCATTGACAGTCCTGCTAGGTGAGGGTACCGTCTTCGGCAGCCCCATTCTGGAGAGTCCTGAATTTCTTCCTTGTGGTGTAGTCGAGTGCCACAAAGCGGTGACTTTTTGAGAGTAGGTTGATCAGGGATTCAGTGGTGAATGATCGAGTTGAGTCGCAGGTGAACTTGACTGTCCCGTTGTGGAGGCGTTGAATAATTTCTGGAGTGTACATTGCGTTCTCATTCTGGTTGGTTGTGTAGAAGTATACACCAGGCAAGCAGTGGACTTCTTGTGAAGGAGTGGCGGTAGTACGTAGGGATGCATCCCAAGGCTCTTGTGTTTTAACCTTCTTGGCTGGTGGCTGAGACGATTGAGGTGAGGCGTCTGATTGGTCCGTTGTGACGGAGGTGGAAGCAGGTGCTGGTGGACTCTCATTGGTGGAATCGGTCGGCGTCTCAGTGGTCTCTGATTGGTCCATCTCTGTGTCGGGAGGAAGGTGTGGTAGCGGTGGAGCAGCGGTAATGTTGGCGACATTTGCAGTGGATTTTATGATCTCTGTGGAAGGTGGAGATGCAGGGAATGTGAAACCAGGCATGTTGTTGAGCTTGAAGAGTTCGTTGATGGTGGTGTTGAAGGAACCAGGTTCAGCTACATTCTGCACATGAGCATACATGATGCAGTAAAGAATCTTGGTGGAGTCGCCAGCAAGAGCTGGCGAAGAAGTGGTAGATGCAGCTTGCGTGGCTTGAAGAATCTTGGTAGTATCTGCTTGAAGCTTGGTAATAGCAGCATATGTAGTCGCTTGTGCAGTGGGTTTTTTTTTTTGTTGTTGTTGGAGTTGTTTCTTAAGTATATCTCGTCTGGTTGGGCACTTGGCAGCAAGAGTATGGTGATCATTCTTGCAGTTCAAGCATTTAGGTGGAGAGGCAGTAGTGCACGTCTTGAAGTCATGACCTTCTTGGCCGCAGGTGGAGCAGAACTTCTTATTCTTGGCAGGGCAGTCTTTGGTGGTATGTAGGTATGAGTAACAGTTGGAACACTGTGGAATTTGATGGAATTTTTCTGCTTCGATGAAGGCTGGATTGATGTGGAAGTAGTGAATAGCCAGTCCCTCAGCGAGAGCTCTGGCTGCCATGTTGACGTCACTGAAGGTGACCTTCAGCATGGAGGAGGCATTGGGTATTTTGGTAATGAATTCCACCTTGGCCCAAGGGTTCTGTGCTTCAATGGACGACTTGATTTCTTCGGTAGCCTGGGCAGTGATGAGCCTGTCGAGTCTCTTGAGGAACACAGTTCTCCTGGCCCTCAGAGCTGGGGAAGTCAAGACAATAAATCCCTGATCTCGTAGAGTGGTTGTAGCAGTGGTGGTAATGAGTTTTTCAGCCTCGGTGTCGTCAGTACAGACGACAACGAAGGCCTCTTTGAGCGACAGAATCGCATTAAACTTGACTTGCAGTCTGCCACTGACGACAGCTGCAAGTGCTAGCTTGGACGAGTCATTGACTGTCCCACTCTCTGGTTTGATCTTTACCCTGTTCGAGAAGTGCATCGTGAAGTGTGGTCTACGTCTCCCTCTCCCATCCTCAACCACAGGACAATGTTCACCTCATTACATCGATCCTGAGCATAATGACAGCCTTGGAAGTTCAGGGTAACAGATCGACATTGAACTGGATCCCCTGCCATGCTGGCATCCGGGGAAATGTGGTGGCAGATGATGCAGCCAAAGCAGCCACAGACTATCCACATGTTGGGATTGTTGTCCTTATCAGCCTGCGACAGACCAAACTGGTGGCTGCCAGAGCCATGAAACTTATGGGGGAGGTCTTAGGTGATACCCCATCTCAACAGTGGCACCGAACAGCGACTCAGGGAGAACCCCCTCCAAATAATATAAGCTGGTCCAGAGCGCAGTGTACCGCCATCCATCGGCTTCGTTTGGGCTTTCCCACAGCCATGATGATGGTAGACAAGGCTGAAGAGATGTGTCAGTACTACCAGCACGTTGTCCAGCGCCACTAACACACTATCTTCTAGAGTGCGAAGTTAGTGAGACACTGCGCAGGCAACTGTGATGAATGGTTTGAAAAACCGACAAGTTGAAGATTGAGACACTTATGCAGCATATGGGAATCTTTATTCAGGAAACGTTTCGCCACACAGTGGCTTCATCAGTCCAATACAAAGAGGAAGGCGTAAGGAGAGGAGGAGTATGAGGTAATCAGTCCCTCAGCCTGGAGTCGATGTGTTCAGTCCATCAATCTTGTAGAATGTACAGCATAGGGCCGTAGACGTGGCTTATATACTGTAGTGAGGTGACTTGAAGCAGACGGAGGCGGGATCATAGTGGTACCATCCACTAGTCGAAGTAGGTCTTTGTCCAAAGGTTGAACAAGCGTTGAAGAATTCTTTGTAAGAAGATCCCATGATGCTGCAGTGTCTGACAGTTGTGATGAATGGTTTGAAAAACCGACAAGTTGAAGATTGAGACACTTATGCAGCATATGGGAATCTTTATTCAGGAAACGTTTCGCCACACAGTGGCTTCATCAGTCCAATACAAAGAGGAAGGCGTAAGGAGAGGAGGAGTATGAGGTAATCAGTCCCTCAGCCTGGAGTCGATGTGTTCAGTCCATCAATCTTGTAGAATGTACAGCATAGGGCCGTAGACGTGGCTTATATACTGTAGTGAGGTGACTTGAAGCAGACGGAGGCGGGATCATAGTGGTACCATCCACTAGTCGAAGTAGGTCTTTGTCCAAAGGTTGAACAAGCGTTGAAGAATTCTTTGTAAGAAGATCCCATGATGCTGCAGTGTCTGACAGTTGTGATGAATGGTTTGAAAAACCGACAAGTTGAAGATTGAGACACTTATGCAGCATATGGGAAACTTTATTCAGGAAACGTTTCGCCACACAGTGGCTTCATCAGTCCAATACAAAGAGGAAGGCGTAAGGAGAGGAGGAGTATGAGGTAATCAGTCCCTCAGCCTGGAGTCGATGTGTTCAGTCCATCAATCTTGTAGAATGTACAGCATAGGGCCGTAGACGTGGCTTATATACTGTAGTGAGGTGACTTGAAGCAGACGGAGGCGGGATCATAGTGGTACCATCCACTAGTCGAGGAAACGTTTCGCCACACAGTGGCTTCATCAGTCCATACAAAGGAGAATCTTGAAGAACAGGAGGAGAATGAGGTAATCAGTCCCTCAACCTTGAGTCGATGTGGTCAGTCCATCAATCTTGAATAGAATACGGCATACGTGCTGAGAAGGAGCTTATAAACCGTTGGCAGGAGAGGTGCAGAAGTCATAGTTGGTGTCACATTTGTTCAACGTGGAAGTAGGTGGTGCCCAAGTATTAGGCAAGCGAAGAATTCCCAAGTATTAAGATCCCAAGAAGTTGCAGTGTCTGACAGGTTTGTAGATGAATGGTTCAGAGAACCGACATGTTTATAAGCTCCTTCTCAGCACGTATGCCGTATTCTATTCAAGATTGATGGACTGACCTCATCGACTCAAGGTTGAGGGACTGATTACCTCATTCTCCTCCTGTTCTTCAAGATTCTCCTTTGTATGGACTGATGAAGCCACTGTGTGGCGAAACGTTTCCTCAATAAAGATACCCAAGAGTTGCACATGTGTCTAATTTATCAACATGTCGGTTCTCTGAACCATTCATCTACAAAAATGATCTTACACACTTTTATTCCAGTCAAGATACCAAGACCAAAAGAGGCATCATCATCGGGTTTTTTCTAAGAGCATACCGAATTTGCAGTCCTGAGTTTCTTGACGAGGAATGTACATATATTCACCAAACATTCACTGAGTTACATTTTCCTTCTTTTTTCATCAAAAACTGCAAGAAAAGAGCTCTTCAGATAATTAATTCTCCACGCATCAACAACACTCCCAACAAAGTTATAATTCTTCCCAACAGCCAGGTTGCACTGAACGTCTCAAAAGTACTTTCACAAGCTAACACCAGAGTCGCCATCGCTTCTAGCACTTCAATAAAGGATCTAACCAGGACAAAATCCATGCATCACGAACCAGTCAATGCAGGAGTTTACACTATACCCTGTGGAGGCTGTGAAAAGATTTACGTAGGTGAAACAGCAAGAAACCTCGACACCCGCCTCAGTGAACACATTTACGCATGTAGGAACGATAACTTGAACAACGCATGTATACAACACCGAAATTCCACCAATCATCTCATGAAATCCAGAGACGCCCAATTAGTGATCAAAGAAACTAATTTCCGCACACGCAAGTGCCTCGAATCAGCACTGATCGCTGTTTCGAATACAATTAAACAAAACAACGGCAGCTTCACGATCTCCGAAGTCTTAGCAAGAATCCTCCTGAAAACAGTAAACCCTGCCATCACATAGTCTCTCCTGTTATACTACACAAAGCACAGAGAGTGAACACTGAAACAACCTGCCTCATTCCAGTTTATATTTGTCCAACCTATTTTTATGTTACCCAAGTAATAGCTTTCATATCCCTTTTCTCATGTACGAATTAATTGCTCTACCATGTTGTATTACTTTTGTCACTACTACTACTACTACTACTACTACTACTACTACTACTACCACTAGTGAACATCGAAATGGTACCTCACTAGTATTGCACCTCACTCTGAGCCTTTATATACCCTCTGTGTCCATGTATTGTTTGTAATGGCTTGATAAAGCTCCTGGAGAGCGAAACGTTGCCACAATAAAATGTCACATTAGTTGCACTTGTGTCCTTTTACTTCACAGATTCCCTTATGTTGGATAAGTGTCTCAATCTTAAACTTGTCAGTTTTCAAAACCATTCATCACAAGGAGAATCGTGAAGAACAGGAGGAGAATGAGGTAATGAGTCCCTCAACCTTTAGTCGATGTGGTCAGTCCATCAATCTTGAATAGAATACAGCATATGTGCAGAGAAGTAGCTTAAATACCATTCATCAACAATCCTGTCAGACACCGCAACTTCTTGGGATCTTAACACTTGGGAATTCTTCGCTTGCCTAACCCTTGGGCACGACCTACTTCCACATTGAACAAATGTGATATCACCTACGTCTACTGCACCTCTCCTGCCTACGTTATATAAGCTACTTCTCTGCACATATGCTGTATTTAATTCAAGATTGATGGGTCTCAAAACTCCAGACCGTCGCGTTAGCCACTAGACCAGCCAGCCACAATAAGATTCGTCCAACTAGGTATATTTCTACACCATAGGAAGGTTAGCATAGGCACCACTGTGTCCACAAATGCAAGTTTTTACAGACGAATCTCCCGCTAGCATGACCGTGACGAACTGTAGCTCAAGTCCCCTCAAAGCCGTCAACATGACTCACGAAATCGTAATGACACGATTGCAAACAAACCGTACCACGGGTGTGATTTGAACCCGCGGTCAGAGAGTCTCAAAACTCGAGACCGTCGCGTTAGCCACTGGGCCAGCTAGCTTCAATAAGATTCGTCCAACTTGGTATATTTCTACACCATAGAGAGGAGCAGCGAGGCGTTGTCTCGTCCTTATATGCTTTCCTGTTAACCTTTTATCTTTAGCGTTTGGAATTTCGCTATTTTTTCACAGCGGTTGTTCTGCGCGCGCGCGCGAGCGCGCACGCACACACACACACACACAAACACACACACACACACACACACACACACACATACACACACACACACACACACACACACACACACACACACACACACACACACACATATATATATATATAAACACTGATCTCTGGCTGAAGGAGACTCGAGTCTCCTTCAGCCAGAGATCAGTGTTTGTGTATATTTCTCATGCTCTCGCGAATTCCTTGCATATATATATATATATATATATATATACATATATATATATATATATGTGTATACATACATACATATATCAGTAACAACCTAGGTAGTATGTTGGTAGACAGCAACCACCCAGGGAGGTACTACCGTCCTGCCAAGTGAGTGTAAAACGAAAGCCTGTAATTGTTTTACATGATGGTAGGATTGCTGGTGTCTTTTGTCTGTCTCATAAACATGCAAGATTTCAGGTATGTCTTGCTACTTCTACTTACACTTAGGTCACACTACACATACATGTACAAGCATATATATACACACCCCTCTGGGTTTTCTTCTATTTTCTTTCTAGTTCTTGTTCTTGTTTATTTCCTCTTACCTCCATGGGGAAGTAGAACAGAATTCTTCCTCCGTAAGCCATGCGTGTCGTAAGAGGCGACTAAAATGCCAGGAGCAAGGGGCTAGTTACCTCTTCTCCTGTATATATTACTAAATTTAAAACGAGAGAGTTTTGTTTTTCTTTTTGGGCCTCCCTGCCTCAGTGGGATACGGCCGGTGCGTTGAACGAGTCGAACCCATGCTGCTTGGCCCGCCTCATGGTGAGCGAAAACGCATGACCCTTTAGACCACTAGACCACACAATCCATGACAATGGTGCAGCCAGCCAAGCTAGATGTTGTACCCGCCATCGAAGGACATATGGTGGTGTGGACGCCTCGGAGCTAATTTCATTCTACTCCCTGATCTAAAGTGTCATGAGCTTTCGCTCACCATGAGGCGGGCCAAAGCAGCATGGGTTCGACTCCTTGGCTACTGTAGTGTTGTTACTGATCAATACCACTTGTTCGTGGTTACAATAACATAATATACTGCTTGTTAAGCTAGTACCCAAACAGAGAGTAGAATAAAATTAGCGCAGAGGCGTACATAAGAACATAAGAACATAAGAACGAAGGAACACTGCAGAAGGCCTACTGGCCCATGCGAGGCAGGTCCAAGTCTCCTACCGGCTTAAGCCAATGCACCCAACCTAGTCAGGTCAGGTCACATTGACTTAAGGGAGGAACACGGCAACCGACCTGTTAGCACAAGCTATCAGGTCTAACTCACACCCACCCACATCTACTCATGTATTTATCCAACCTATTTTTAAAGCTACACAACGTTCTGGCCTCTATAACGGTACTTGGGAGTTTGTTCCACTCATCCACAACTCTATTACCAAACCAGTACTTTCCTATATCCTTCCTGAATCTGAATTTTTCCAACTTAAAACCATTGCTGCGAGTCCTGTCTAGGCTAGATATTTTCAGCACACTATTTACATCCCCTTTATTTATTCCTGTCTTCCATTTATACACCTCAATCATATCCCCCCTAATTCTACGTCTTTCTAGAGAGTGCAGTTTCAGGGCCCTTAGTCTATCCTCATAGGGAAGGTTTCTGATACATGGGATCATCTTTGTCATCCTCCTTTGTACATTTTCCAGAGAATTTATATCCATTCTGTAATACGGTGACCAAAACTGTGCAGCATAATCTAAATGAGGCCTAACCAAGGATGTATAGAGTTGAAGAACAACCTGAGGACTCCTATTATTTATGCTTCTTGATATGAAGCCAAGGATTCTATTAGCTTTATTGCGAACACTTATGCACTGTTGTCTTGGTTTCAGATTACTGCTAACCAGAACTCCTAAATCTTTTTCGCAATCCGTAATATTAAGATCTACATTATTTAGTTTATATGTGGCATGGTTATTGTCCTGTCCAACATTTAGAACTTTGCATTTGTCTATATTAAACTGCATCTGCCACTTCTCCGACCACTGCATCAGTCTATTCAAATCTTCCTGGAGTGCTCGAATGTCCTCGTCAGAATGAATTCGACGGCCTATTTTGGTGTCATCGGCAAACTTGCCGATGTCGCTCTTTATGCCCTCATCTATGTCGTTTATGTAGATTGTGAACAGCAGGGGGCCCAACACTGACCCCTGTGGAACACCGCTCGTGACGCTTCCCCACTCTGATTTCTCCCCATTTATGCAAACTCTCTGCTGCCTATTTGTCAACCATGCCTCTATCCAGGAAAAAATTTCTCCTCCTATTCCATGTGCTTTAATTTTCCTCAATAGTCTCTGATGTGGGACCCTGTCAAAAGCCTTACTGAAGTCCATATACACAATATCATATTCATTACCATGATCTACCTCCTCAAATACCTTAGTGAAAAAAGTTAATAAATTCGTAAGGCAGGAACGCCCCTTTGTAAAACCATGCTGAGATTCGTTGATTAATTTATGCTTTTCAAGATGGCTACGAACTGCCTCGGCAATTATTGATTCCATAAATTTTCCCACTATGGAGGTTAGGCTTATTGGTCTATAGTTCGAAGCTAAGGACCTGTCACCTGTTTTGAAAATAGGTATCACATTTGCCATTTTCCACTTATCTGGCACCATGCCAGTTTGTAGTGATATGTTGAAAAGATTAGCCAAAGGTGTGCTAAGCTCCTCTTTACATTCCTTTAGAACCCTTGCATACAGTTCATCAGGGCCTGGGGATTTGTTAGGTTTTAATTTATCTATTTGCCTAAGGACCATGTCACTTGTGACCCTAATAGTGCACAGTTTATTATCGTCCTGTTCTACATAATTTATCATTACTGGAATATCGCTGGTATCCTCCTGTGTAAAAACTGAGAGGAAGTATGTGTTAAAAATTCTACACATTTCCTTATCACTGTCAGTGAGCTGACCCGAGGAACTTTTGAGTGGGCCTATCTTGTCCCTGATCTTACTTCTGTATACCTGAAAGAATCCTTTTGGGTTAGTCTTCGATTCTCTTGCAACTTTAACCTCATAATCTCTTTTTGCTTTTCTAATTCCCTTTTTTATTTCTCTCTTTAACTGAATATATCGATTTCTTAATTGCCCCTCTCCTCTTTTGATTTGCCTATATATGCCTCTCTTTTGACCAATCAGATATTTTAATCTATTGTTCATCCATTTAGGATCATTTTTGTTTGATCTGATTTCCCTATTTGGAACATAATTTGACTGAGCAGCTAGAACTATGCCCTGGAAAGCATCATATCGGCAACCATCACCACCTACCTGACCCTTAGTCAGGTCATTCCAGTTCAGCCCACCTAAGTAATTTTTCAGTCCTATGAAATCAGCCAAGCGAAAGTCAGGGACGGAGACTTGATTGCCATTATTAGGGGAATTCCATGATATATTAAAACTGAGTGATTTGTGATCACTCTCCCCAAGCTCATCATTAACCTCAAGATTATTAATTAGTGTTTCCCTACTGGCAAGAACCAAGTCAAGGAGGTTATTTCCCCTAGTTGGCTCTGTCACAAACTGTTTTAAAAAACAATCCTGGATCGTATCAAGAAAGTCACCCGACTCTAAATTTCCTGTCAAATTGCTCCAGTCAATCTGTCTATAGTTGAAATCTCCCATTAGCACAACATTTTCGTATGTAGATGCCTTACGAATTTCGTCCCATAGAAGTTTACTGCACTCCCTATCAAGATTTGGGGCCCTGTAAATCACACCCAAAATTAGTTTTTCTCGGCCCTCGAGAAGCTGTAACCAAACAGATTCAGTGGCTGACGCTTCTAATTTAATATCTTGTCTAACACAACAATTTAAATTGTCTCTGACATACATCGCTACTCCACCACCTTTCCTGTTGACCCTGTCAGTGTGGAATAATTTATAGCCTTGTATGTGACATTCAGAGGGCATCTCTCTATCTTTCAGATTGAGCCAGGTCTCTGTTATAGCAATAATATCTATGTTTCCTGCACTTGCAATTAATCTTAGCTCATCTATCTTATTTCTAACACTCCTGCTATTAGTATAGTAAACCTTAAGGGAGCTAGTCCCTTGCTGCCCTCTGCTGTCCCCCTTTGTTTGCTGACCTGTTCTATTGTCTTTATTTATAACTTCATGCTGAATGCCTTTTATACATTTACTGTTTCCAACCCTAGTGTTGCAACCTGCTTGTTTCCCACACACACCCATACCTCTATCTTCCATCAGTTTAAAATCATAGGCATTTCACCAATGGCCTTCTCAATCGAGTCTGCAAGTGCTACCACCCCTGCCCCAGAGAGATGTACCCCATCCCTTGCATACATATCATGTTTGCCATAAAAGTTGTTCCAGTTGTCAATGAATGGGATTGCAAGTTCCTTGCAGTATCTGTCTAGCCAGCAATTTACACCAATTGCCCTAGACAACCATTCATTTCCTACTCCCCTTCTAGGCAAGATGCTACATATGATTGGGATCCCTCCCTTAGACTTAATGAAATCTATAGCTGACCTGTACTTATCTAGCAGCTCTTCTCTCCTACCCTTCCCAATATCATTTCCACCAGCACTGAGACAGATAATGGGCTTGTTCCCATTACCTGACATGATATTATCCAGCCTGTTGACAATGTCCCCAACACCAGCTCCAGGGAAGCACACTCTATCTCTCATCTTCTTATTCCTATTACAAAAAGCACGGTCAATATATCTTACCTGAGAGTCCCCAACCACAAGAATGCGCTTACCTTCATTAGCAGGGGCAGTAGTACCCTTACCTTCACTGGCCACTGAAGTACATTCATCCTGGAGAACAGAGAAGCGATTTCCTACCTTCAGATCTTCACTCTTAACTTTCCTTCTTAGCCCACATTTCTGAGAGGTTCAACCATTTCTGAGAGGTTCAGCCTTTTCTGAGAGGTTCAGCCGTTTCTGAGAGGTTCAACCATTTCTAAGAGGTTCAACCATTTCTGAGAAGTTCAACAATTTCTGAGAAGTTCAACCTTTTCTGAGAGGTTCAGCCTTTTCTGAGAGGATCAACCCGCCTCTTTTATTCGAGAAAGCCATTCAAGAAGTCACTGAAACTTCAGCCAATGTCCCAAGTTAAATGATCACAATTTTTTATGATTTTCTTCTAAGATGGTATTGGTGATGTGAATGGTGATGGTAGTGGTTGTAGTCATAGTGATGGTAGTGGTTGTAGTCATAGTGATGGTAGTATTGTGATGGTAGTGGTTCTAGTCATAGTGATGGTAGTGGTTCTAGTCATAGTGATGGTAGTGGTGGTGATACTATTTACGTTGGTGATGATAGTGATGATAACATTGACTTAGTGGTGATAACAGTGGTGTTGGTGGGGATAATGGTGATAGCATTAGTGTTGGTGATGGTAGTGGTAATATTATTAGTGTTAGTGATGGGAGTGATGATACCATTGGTGTTATCATCACTTCCAGGTGAACAGTGTCATCTTGGAGAAGAATAAGAAGCTGGGGGAAGTATATTGAGTAAAGAAGAGCAAATAGGAGGTTCAGTAGGTGAACGATCGGTGGGAGTGGGTGGGTGTCTGCGTGATGTGCTGAGAGATGTTAACTGTAGGTGAACGATCAGTTGGAGTGGATGGGTGTCTTCTGCTTGGTGTGCTGACAGATGTTAGTGTAGGTGAGGGTGGAGAAATCCGTGGAGTGTAGGAGGAGCGGGGAAGGTAGGTGCTAGAATATGTTAGGTGAGGTGAAAGGGTTATTTATGGAGAAGGTGTGGCCGTGGGTAAATCTGAATGGGATATATATATAATAATAATACATATATATATATATATATATATATATATATATATATATATATATATATATATATATATATATATATATATATATATATATATATATATATATATATATGCAATAAGATCACAGTAAACAGGTGATTTCAAAATATGCAAAACAACCACTCTGAAAGAATAGAGAAATTCCAAGCTCTTTCGTGACTACTCACATTATTCCTTGATAATGTGAGTAGTCACGAAAGCGCTTGGAATTTCTCTATTCTTTCAGAGTGGTTGTTTTGCATATATATATATATATATATTATTTATGCAGAGGTGGAAGAGGGGAAAAGAAAATATTTTGTTGAAGGGTCAAGAAAATAAGATGGATGAAGCAAGGTACTGTTGTTGCTTATGTGAAGGATGGAGTGCTAGGTGGATGACGCAATACACACTTGTTTGTGTGTTAGGGAGGTGTGAGATGCTAGCTGACCATTTCATTTGCTTCTCTTATTCTGTTAGCGTTACATGTACTTCTTCCTTCCATCATGTTTCTTAATTTCTGTGACAGCAGCTTCATTTCTTTAGTCCTTGTCTTTCTTCTTTCTATGTCAGTAACTTCATATCTTCAGCACTTGTCTCTTTCTTTCTGCTTGAGCAACTTCCTGTCTTTAGCACTTGTTTCTTCTACATATACCTTGTCAAGGCTGAAAATTAAATATTCGTCTCCTCTACCACTCAGAATAATAACACTGGACAACAACAAAAATATGTTGGGTCTGTTTCTCTAATAAATGTAGGTTTATGTAATATAAGTAGCTTTCTTATGTAATGTAAATAGGTTCCTTATGTAATTTAAGTAGGTTTCTTATGTAATATAAGTAGCTTTCTTATGTAATATAAATAGGTTCCTTATGTAATTTAAGTAGGTTTCTTATGTAATATAAGTAGCTTTCTTATGTAATATAAATAGGTTCCTTATGTAATTTAAGTAGGTTTCTTATGTAATATAAGTATGCTGATTACAAATTTGAAGTCAAATTAAGGCAGCACATCAGGAATGCATAATTTCAAGGAAAGTTTATTTATCAATCACGTTCCTTAAAAAATTACAGAACAGGTAACTTAATGTCATTAAAAATATATTCCTCATTATAAAGTAAAGAATGTTTCAAGGATATAAAGTAATATATTTTCACTGGAAGTAGAAAATATTTAAAAATGTTTTAAGCTTATGTCTTGACACTTGTGACTAACAGTGATGTCTCTCTGAAAGAACCAACAGTAATTGTTATCCTGGCGTGATTGAGGCGCCTCTGATAGCATACTTTCTTTGCACCATCATTAGATTTAAAGAAGTCCAGGTATGAATGAAGAAGGGGAATTTTCAAGGACATACATCAGCTCGGTGTTCTACAGGATTGTATCATGTGCCTTTTTCCATTTGATCAAACGAAGCCAAACCAATATGGCGTGCACGACAATGAGGTATTTAAATCTAAACATATGTTTAGATTTAAGCTCTGTTTGAGACATTTCAGAGTTTCCACTTGACTGTTAATTTATCTAAGTCATCCTTTGGCCAATCTACTGTTAATTTTTTTTAGGCCATGAAGTAGGTAGTGGAAAAGTGGCCCCAAAATTTGCTAAAATTATTGCAATTAAAAGTTATCCAGTACCTCATGATAGGAAATTCCTCCAATGTTTCCTAGGTATGGTAGGGTTTTATGGAAGATTCTGTAAAAATTTTGCAGATATTGTAGCCCCTCTAACCTTATTTACCAGTCACAAACCTCTTTTGAAGTGGACCCCAGAATGTCAAGGTGCTTTCATGAAAGCAAAGTGTATCCTCTGCACTTCACCTATTCTTCTGCCTCCTGATTTCTCAAAACCTTTCATATTACAGGTTGATTCTTGTGAGTCAAGGGTGGGGGCAGTACTTCTACATACTGGGGAAGATGAGTGTTTGCAGCCTGTGGCTTACTTCTCAGCTAAATACCAACCCCACCAGAGGGCCTACTCTAAAATCGAAAAAGAAGCCCTTGCTCTGATACCGGCATTAGAGTATTTTGTGGTCTATGTGGAACAGTCATCTCACGTAGTCACAGTCTACATTGACCACAACCCTCTGGTGTATCTTAACTCGATGGAGAACCAGAACACAAGACTCCAGTCCCTCAGGCATGGAGATGGAGATATCTGGCAATCCTGCAACCCTGTAATGGGAAGGCTTGGTCTGGGTCTGTACACTAAATTTAAGAGGCCCTGGCCAGTTTTCCTCGTAAAACACATTGGCTAGTCCGAGATCAGAGTCGTCCAAGGACGTGTTAGCATTTTCATCAGATATCCCTTGGGATTCTGCCCGAGTTATGGCCAACATCGGAGAAGAGTTAGTCATTATAGGTTCTATACACTTAGAATTAATGCTATTACCCAGTAATAACACGATATCTTTCATAGGAAATCCATCAGAAACACCTACATTCAGATATTTAGTGTAATATTTACTCTGTATATATATTTTATGTAAAGGGACAGAAAATACTGCTCCTCCAAAAACTTCTAAGAGAACTGATGAGTGTAAAGATGTTTGTTCAGAGAGGGGAAGTACCTCCCCATTATCCATAAATGTTCATACTTCCGTTTTCTTCGACTTCTCCTGAAGGGAGATTTGACAAGTACTGTAATACGGGGTCATTCCCACTTCTATTTCTTTTTAATCCATTTCAGTAGGAAGATTAGGAATTCTCCCTAATGGTTGGGGCCTAAGTGGGCAATTGGGCTTCACATGGCTGGGTTTATGGCAAAAATAGCATGTTACATCAGGTTTGATTTTGGCTCCCTGATGATTTTGTGGCTTTGCTACACTGGATACTGATGTCGTGGTTCACCATATTGAGTGTTTTGATGTCACTCACCAGGTTGACCATGAATTGAGTAACGTGGCTCACCAGATGACTTGGCTGATGTTGTCATTCACCTTCGTCCTAGCACTTCGTCCTCCAATCAGGAACTCTTCTTTGACGATCTCTGCTCATGCCAGGCTGTTGAGAAAAAAGATAAGACCGCTTGGACAAGGAGCGGTTACAAAGTCGACTGACCTGTACTTAACTCTGTGAAGAAGTGTCTTGTTTGCTCCCGTGGACTGAACCAAGATGCCCTCCATCGAGCAACTTTACCAGCAACTTAAGGAAGAATTGAGGGTAGCGAAGATGGAGATACGGCGATTGACCGAGGAAAACAAGAGGATTCGTAGTAGTCCTCCTGTTTCGAGTCCTCAGGTCAAGAAGGGATCGTGGTCAGTGGCTGGACAGCAGGGGACGAAGTTGACGATCAAGAAGACGAATGGAAAGCCAGAAACGATGAAGAAGAAAGAGACTGCTGTGGAAACTCTTGTGGAAACCTCCAACGCATTCTCGGTGCTACCCGACGAATGTGAGTCGACTACTGGGATCGTCACGACGAACGACAACAAGGAAGGTAAGAATATTGTTGTTGTTGGGGATAGCCAGGTTAGATACATGGATAGGGCATTCTGCTTGAAGGACAGGAGTAGGAGACAGAGGGTTTGCTTTCCTGGGGCTGGGATGGAGGACATTGTTAGCCGGCTTGACAACATCATGAACGGTAATGGGATCAATCCTATTATTTGCCTCAGTGCTGGAGGCAATGATGTAGGCAAGCGTAGAAGTGAGGATTTAGTTAGAAAGTTCAGGACAGCTATAGACATAATTAGGAAGAAGGGGGGGCGCCCTGTTATATGTGGCATTTTGCCAAGAAGAGGTGTTGGTAATGAATGGTTGTCCAGAGCAATTGGTATTAATTGTTGGCTGGATAAACACTGTAAGGATAATGCAGTACCATTCATTGACAACTGGGACAACTTCTATGGCCGAAATGACATGTATGCCAGGGATGGGGTTCACTTATCCAGGGCAGGTGTGGGTTTTCTTGCTAACTCAGTTGAGGGGGTTGTTAGGACTTTAAACTAGGATTAGTTAGAGGTATGGGTTTAGAAATGATAAATAATGAGTATGGATATATTGACTTATGCTCTGATATTAAGAATCTTAATAGTAACTGTCATGGAGTAACTCTGGGTAATGATAATTTCAGAAATTGTGTAAAAACAAAGATGAATAGGAAAAATGTGCAGAAGAAAAAACATATGATGGTATTTTATGCTAACAGTCGAAGTGCAAGAAATAAAATTAATGAACTACGTTTGGTAGCATGTGCTGGGAACTTTGATATCATTGCATTAACTGAAACGTGGTATGATTTAAAGAGTCGGGATATGACTGCTGAGTGTAATATTCAGGGATTTAAGTTGTTCAATGTGGATAGATGTAATGGGAAGGGGGGAGGAGTTGCATTATATGTTCGAGAAAATATTAATTGTTGCATAAAAACAGGTATAAAAATAGATGGAGCAGTAACAGAATCTGTTTGGGTAGAGTTCGTAGAGGGTCAAGAAAAACTAATTCTAGGTGTAATATACCGACCTCCAGGCTTGGATCACGATAGAGGGAGACTTCTTTGGGACGAAATTGTTAGGGCTTCTAGACACAATAACATAGTCATAGTAGGGGACTTTAACTTTAGTCAAATTGACTGGAATTCTTTGACAGGTAATCTAGAGTCCAGTGACTTTATGGAAACAGTTCAGGACTGTTTTCTGAAGCAGAGCGTAACAGAGCCTACCAGGGGTAATAATTTGCTAGACCTAGTCTTGTCAAATAAGGAAACACTCGTGAATAATCTGGAGATCACTGAAGAGCTTGGCGCAAGTGATCACAAATCCATCACTTTTAGCATTAACTGGGAATGCAAGAATAATGATAATACAGTAAAAATCCCTGATTTTCGTTCTGCCGATTATAATGGACTTAGGGAACATCTGTCTAATCTTGATTGGGGTTATCTAGCTAATGATTTTATTGACGATGATCATACTTATGATTATGAAGGGATCTGCTTTTATGATTTTTTTCTTAATAATGTACACCGTGCCCAGAGTATATACATTCCCCAGAGAGAAATTAGGTCTAATAATAACGATCCCAAATGGGTTAACAGGAGGCTAAAGCATCTATTAGGGGAGAAAAGGGGAATTTATAGGCGCATCAGAAGAGGAGAGGTTAACCTTACTGACCAATATGTTCAGCTTAAAAGAGAAGTAAAAAAGGCGATTAGAAAGGCTAAACGTGACTATGAAATTAGAGTTGCTAATGAATCAAAGACTAATCCAAAGGGGTTCTTTCAAGTGTATAGGACGAAGGTGAAGGAAAAAGTAGGACCTCTGAAAATTGGGAATGGACAGCTGACGGATAATGAACTGGAAATGTGTTCCTTATTTAATGACTATTTTTTGTCAGTTTTTACACAGGAAGATGTAAATGAGATTCCAGTAATTAACAATTATTTAGTTCCTGATGAATTTAAATTAACTAATATTACTGTCACGAGGGACATGGTTATTAAACAGATAGACAAACTGAAGCAAAATAAGTCCCCGGGACCCGATGAGTTGTTTTCCAGGGTACTTAAGGAATGCAAGATGGAGCTTAGTCAGCCATTAACGAGTGTGTTTAATGCGTCCATCCTTACCGGTGTTGTGCCAGAGTTGTGGAAGATGGCTAATGTGGTTCCTATATTCAAATCAGGGGATAAGTCCACTCCTTCAAATTACCGTCCAATAAGCCTGACATCTATAGTGGGCAAGTTATTAGAATCAATTATAGCTGACATTATCAGAAGTCACCTTGAAGAGCATAACTTGATAAATGAATCTCAGCATGGATTCACGAGAGGTCGTTCCTGCCTGACAAACTTACTGACGTTCTTCAATAGAACATTTGAGGCAGTTGACAGTGATAAGGAATATGATATTGTTTATTTGGATTTTAGTAAAGCCTTCGATAGAGTACCTCACAAGAGACTCTTAAGAAAAGTGGCAGCTCATGGTATAGGAGGTAAAGTTCTAGCATGGATAGAGGCATGGCTTACCAATAGAAAGCAGAGAGTTACCATTAATGGAGTGAAATCTGAATGGGGATTAGTCACTAGTGGCGTTCCACAAGGATCAGTTTTAGGCCCTCTCTTGTTCATAATTTACATTAATGACCTTGATGAAGGGATTACGAGTGACATGAGTAAGTTTGCTGATGATACAAAGATAGGCCGTATAATTCACTCTGAGGAGGATATCAATGAACTCCAGGACGATTTGGACAAATTAATGTCTTGGTCTGAAAAATGGCAGATGAAGTTCAATGTGGATAAGTGTAAGGTACTTGCCCTTGGTAATGAAAATAACCCTCGAAGCTATAATCTAGGTGAAGTAGAGCTTGATCATACAGAATGTGAAAAAGACTTGGGAGTCATGGTAAGCAGAAATCTAAAGCCAAGACAGCAGTGCCTTAGTGTGCGCAACAAGGCCAACAGATTACTTGGATTTATCTCAAGAAGTATAAGTAACAGAAGTCCAAAAGTTATTTTACAGCTCTATACATCACTAGTGAGGCCTCATTTAGATTATGCTGCTCAGTTTTGGTCCCCTTACTACAGGATGGATATAGACTCATTAGAGAACATACAGAGAAGAATGACTAAAATGATTTACTGTGTAAGGAACCTCCCGTATGAAGATAGACTTAAAGCCTTAAATCTCCACTCTCTGGAGAGATAGAATGAGGGGAGATATCATTGAAGAGTATAAGTGGATGACGGGCATAAACAAGGGAGACATTAATAAAGTACTGAGGGTGTTGAACCAGAAATAATGGATTTAAGTTGGATAAATTTAGATTTAGAAAGGACATAGGTAAGTTGTGGATGTGTGGAACAATCTTCCCAGTAGGGTGATAGAGGCTAGGACCTTGGGTAGCTTTAAGAAGAGACTGGACAAATATATGAGTGGGAGGGGCAGTGGTGACTTGTACTTATAAGCTCCTCGAGTAGGCCTTCTGCAGTGTTCCTTAGCTCAGTGGTGACGTGTACTTAGCTCTGTGAAGACCTGTTTGCGCGCTCTCTACGAATTGAAGCAAGATGCCCTCCATCGAGCAACTTTACCAACAGCTTAAGGAAGAATTGAGGATGGCGAAGATGGAGATTCGGCGACTGACCGAGGAAAACAAGAAGATTCGTAGTAGTCCTCCTGTTTTGAGTCCTCAGGTCAAGAAGGGAAACTGGTCAGTGGCTGGACAGCAGGGAACGAAGTTGACGATCAAGAAGACGAATGGAAAGGTAGAAACGATGAAGAAGAAAGAGACTGCCGTGGAAACTGTTGTGGAAACATCTAATACATTCTCAGTGCTACCCGACGAATGTGAGTCGACTACTGGGAACGTCACGACGAACGACACCAAGGAAGGTAAGAATATTGTTGTTGTTGGGGATAGCCAAGTTAGGTATATGGATAGGGCGTTCTGCTTGAAGGACAGGAGTAGGAGACAGAGGGTTTGCTTTCCTGGGGCTGGGATGGAGGATATTGTTAGCCGTCTGGATGACATCATGAGAGGTAATGGGAGCAATCCTATTATCTGTCTCAGTGCTGGAGGCAACGATGTTGGCAGACGTAGGAGTGAAGACCTGATTAGCAGGTATAGGTCAGCAATAGAAATAATTAGGAGGAAGGGTGGGAACCCTGTCATATGTGGTATTTTGCCAAGGAGAGGAGTTGGAAATGAATGGTTGTCCAGGGCAATTGGTGTCAATTGCTGGCTGGACAAATACTGTAAGGAAAATGCGGTAACATTCATTGACAACTGGGACCTCTTCTATGGCAGAAATGACATGTATGCCAGGGATGGGGTTCACTTATCTAGGTCTGGGGTGGGAGCACTGGCAACTGCAGTGGAGGGAGCTGTTAGGACTTTAAACTAGGAATAGTTAGTGGTATGGGTTTTGGCAGGAAAACAGTGAAGTCCCAGTGTAGTAATATTATGAGTTCTAGGGGAACTAGTAATAAGCAGAACGAGGTAGATATTGAAAAGCCAGTGACACTGGGTGATAAGGACAGTAATAGGTTTAGTAGAAAAACAGAAATGAGCAGGAAGGGTAAAGAGAAAGGAGAGTCTTTCAATGTTTATTATGCTAATAGCCGTAGTGCTAGGAATAAGATGGACGAGTTGAGATTAGTTGCTAGTGCAGGTAACATTGATGTATTTGCCTTAACTGAGACGTGGTTTAATTCAAAAAGTCGGGACATGCCTGCGGAATGTCACATTCAGGGTTTTAAATTGTTCCAAGTAGATAGAAGTATCGGGAAGGGGGGTGGGGTGGCATTGTATGTCCGAGATCGCTTGAACTGTTGCATAAAAACGGGTATTAAGTCTGAAGTAACACATACAGAGTCTGTTTGGATAGAATTTTCAGAGGGGCATGAAAAACTGATTTTAGGAGTGATATACCGTCCCCCAAACTTAGATAGGGACCAAGGGAGACTACTATGGGAGGAAATTGTTAAGGCCACAAGGCACGATAATGTAGTAATTCTAGGAGACTTTAACTTTAGTCATATTGATTGGAATTTCTTGACTGGGAATTTAGAATCATACGACTTCTTAGAAGTAGTTCAGGATTGTTTTTTGAAGCAGTTTGTGACAGAACCTACAAGGGGAAATAACCTGCTTGACTTAGTTCTGGCAAACAATGAATCCCTTGTTAATAATTTAGAAATTTCAGAGGAACTGGGTGCTAGCGACCACAAATCAATTACATTTAGCATTGAATGGAAGTACGATAGTAGCGATAACTCAGTAACAGTCCCAGATTTTCGCTTAGCAGATTACGATGGGCTTAGAGAACACTTATCATCTGTTGACTGGGGTAACGAAGAGAGCTATCAATATGACAGTTTTCTGAACACTATACATGCTGCTCAAAGAACGTTTATCCCATATAAAGAAATTAGATCAAATAGAAATGACCCAAAATGGATGAATAATAGGCTCAAATATCTACTAGGGCATAAGAAAGGAATTTATAGGCGTATCAAAAGAGGTGAGGGTCATCTTATGAATCAGTATATTGACATTAAGAGGGACATTAAAAAGGGGATAAGAAAAGCTAAAAGGGACTATGAAATTAAAGTTGCTAGGGATTCTAAAACTAACCCAAAAAGTTTTTTCCAGGTCTATAGAACAAAAGTTAGAGATAAGATAGGTCCCCTTAAAAATAACTATGGGCATCTTACTGACAAAGAGAATGAAATGTGCTCGATTTTAAATAATTATTTTCTCTCAGTTTTTACACAGGAAGACACTAACAATATTCCAGTAATTAATTTTTATAGTGGGCTAGAAGAAGATAAATTATGTAACATCACAGTCACTAGTGAAATGGTTGTGAAGCAGATAGACAGACTGAAGCAAAATAAGTCGCCGGGTCCTGATGAGGTTTTTTCAAGGGTTCTTAAGGAATGCAAAATGGAACTCTGTGAACCATTAACTAATATTTTTAATTTATCTCTTCAAACAGGTGTAGTGTCTGATATGTGGAAGATGGCTAATGTAATTCCTATTTTTAAAACAGGGGACAAGTCGTTACCGTCAAATTACCGCCCAATAAGCCTGACCTCAATTGTAGGCAAATTACTAGAGTCAATTATAGCTGAGATTATAAGAAGCCATCTCGATAAGCATAGCTTGATTAATGATACTCAGCATGGATTCACAAGAGGCCGGTCTTGTCTAACTAATTTATTAACTTTCTTCAGTAAAGCTTTTGAGGCTGTTGACCACGATAAAGAATTTGATATTATTTACTTAGATTTTAGTAAGGCTTTTGATAGAGTTCCGCACCATAGACTGTTAAAGAAAGTGGCAGCTCATGGCATTGGGGGAAAAGTGCTCTCGTGGATCGAGTCATGGCTCACTGACAGGAAGCAGAGAGTGTCCATAAATGGGGTTAAATCCGAGTGGGGATCTGTAACAAGTGGCGTTCCACAGGGATCAGTCTTGGGCCCGTTGTTGTTTATAATATATATCAATGATCTTGATGAGGGAATTACTAGTGATATGAGCAAATTCGCCGATGACACAAAGATAGGTAGGATAATTGATTCAAACGTAGATGTTATGGAACTTCAGGAGGATTTAAACAAACTCTATTCTTGGTCAGAAAAGTGGCAGATGCAGTTCAATGTAGATAAATGCAAGGTTCTGAAGCTTGGGAGTGCCCATAACCCTAGTACTTATAAGTTAAATGATGTAGAACTTAGCCATACAGATTGCGAAAAGGACTTGGGGGTTATGGTGAGCAGCAACCTTAAACCAAGACAGCAATGCCTAAGCGTACGTAATAAGGCAAATAGATTACTGGGATTTATATCAAGAAGTGTAAGCAACAGAAGTCCAGAGGTCATACTGCAGCTTTATACATCATTAGTAAGGCCTCACCTAGATTATGCAGCTCAGTTCTGGTCTCCATATTACAGAATGGACATAAATTCGTTAGAAAACATTCAGCGTAGGATGACTAAATTAATACATAGCATTAGAAATCTTCCTTATGAAGAAAGATTGAAGACTCTTAAGTTACATTCACTTGTTAGACGAAGAATGAGGGGAGACCTGATCGAAGTGTATAAGTGGAAGATAGGTATTAATAAAGGGGATATTAATAAGGTCTTGAGGATGTCTCTCCAAGAGAGAACCCGCAGTAATGGATTTAAATTAGATAAGTTTAGATTTAGAAAGGACATAGGAAAGTATTGGTTTGGAAATAGGGTAGTTGATGAGTGGAACAGTCTACCTAGTTGGGTTATTGAGGCTGGGACTTTGGGTAGTTTCAAATTTAGGTTGGATAAGTACATGAGTGGGAGGGGTTGGATTTGAGTGGGACTTTCACATCAGAGCTTATTTCTTGGGTGGCATTGAAAATTGGGTTGGGCAAATGTTTTGTTAGTGGGATGAATTGTAAAGGACCTGCCTAGTATGGGCCAACAGGCCTGCTGCAGTGTTCCTCGTTTATGTTCTTATGTATAATAATAAATTTGCAACTTCTATAAAGTTTTTTCTGGGTTACTATCACCGTGCCGAGACTGAACTTGAATGCTACACAAGATGTCTGCTTGTCAGGAAGAGTCAGAGAGTATCAGTTGTGCTCTGGCCGCCCCATGGTTCAGACATATTTACAAAACGTTTCTATTAGTTGTGTCCATTCGTGCTTATTTTGCTTAAAATGTATTTCTCTACCACATATACACGCACACATCCATATTTATAAATGATTTAATTAGCTCTGTTATATGAAATCTCTATTTTAAATTAACATAAACAAAGATGCTTGACGAATACGGACAACTGTTGCTATGTACGTAGCTGGTACAAGCAACGTGACGGAATAACATAAATCGAGTCAAGACTGCATGCTAGTACTACTTCGGTTGCATGGTAGGTGATCAAGATAAAACAATGATTCAACACACAGATGCTGCACTATCTGTACCTTTGGATTGACAGTGGCTGAATAGGAAACGTACACCAATGCCATTTATATTTCCATTCGTGTGGTGAGGATCACTTGAATGACTGTTACTTGTGCATGGTTAATGTGGTTGGTTCCTCGAATAAAACAAGAGCAAGTTAACATATCAAGATTGTGAGTCAGCGTTAAAACTTGTGTCACATAGTAAGGACACTGTTATAGCTGTTCCACCTGTTGCTTATGACAGTGAACCTGACAGTGAACCTGACAGTGAACCTGACAGTGAACCTGACAGTGAACCTGACAGTGAACCTGACAGTGAACCTGACAGTGAACCTGACAGTGAACCTGACAGTGAACCTGACAGTGAACCTGACAGTAATGAAGAAACTGATAACACTCATCTTTATGAACCACCAGAATCTGAGACTGAAATAACTTCAATTTATAACTCTGAGCTAAATGACCTTGCAGGGAAGTTAACATATCAGTGCAGTAGGTAGAAGTACTAGGAACCTAATTACAAGAGTGGATTCTTTCAGTAGAAGGAACAAAGATACCTCATTGTCGTGCACGCCATATTGGTTTGGCTTCGTTTGATCAAATGGAAAAAGGCACATGATACAATCCTGTAGAACACCGAGCTGATGTATGTCCTTGAAAATTCCCCTTCTTCATTCATACCTGGACTTCTTTAAATCTAATGATAGTGCTGTTAGTAATGAGTATGACGAAAGCTTTCATCAAGATATCAGTACAAAGAAAGTATGCTATCTGAGGCGCCTCAATCACGCCAGGATAACAATTACTGTTGGTTCTTTCAGAGAGACATCACTGTTAGTCACAAGTGTCAAGACATAAGCTTAAAACATTTTTAAATATTTTCTACTTCCAGTGAAAATATGTTACTTTATATCCTTGAAACATTCTTTCTGGGATTTATATCAAGAAGTGTAAGCAACAGAAGTCCAGAGGTCATACTGCAGCTTTATACATCATTAGTAAGGCCTCACCTTGATTATGCAGCTCAGTTCTGGTCTCCGTATTACAAAATGGACATAAATTCGTTAGAAAACATTCAGCGTAGGATGACTAAATTAATACATAGCATCAGAAATCTTCCTTATGAAGAAAGATTGAAGACTCTTAAGTTACATTCACTTGTTAGACGAAGAATGAGAGGAGACCTGATCGAAGTGTATAAGTGGAAGATAGGTATTAATAAAGGGGATATTAATAAGGTCTTGAGGATGTCTCTCCAAGAGAGAACGCGCAGTAATGGATTTAAATTAGATAAGTTTAGATTTAGAAAGGACATCGGAAAGTATTGGTTTGGAAATAGGGTAGTTGATGAGTGGAACAGTCTACCTAGTTGGGTTATTGAGGCTGGGACTTTGGGTAGTTTCAAATCTAGGTTGGATAAGTACATGAGTGGGATGGGTTGGATTTGAGTGGGACTTTCACATCAGAGCTTATTTCTTGGGTGGCATTGAAAATTGGGTAGGGCAAATGTTTTGTTAGTGGGATGAATTGTAAAGGACCTGCCTAGTATGGGCCAGCAGGCCTCCTGCAGTGTTCCTCCTTATGTTCTTATGTTCTTACTTTATAATGAGGAATATATTTTTCATGACATTAAGTTACCTGTGCTGTAATTTTTTAAGGAACGTGATTGATAAATAAACTTTCCTTGAAATTATGCATTCCTGATGTGCTGCCTTAATTTGACTTCAAATTTGTAATCAGCATACTTATATTACATAAGAAACCTACTTAAATTACATAAGGAACCTATTTATATTACATAAGAAAGCTACTTATATTACATAAACCTACATTTATTAGAGAAGCAGACCCAACATATTTTTGTTGCTGTCCAGTGTTATTATTCTGAGTGGTGGAGGAGACGAATATTTAATTTTCAGCCTTGACAAGGTATATGTAGAAGAAACATGTGCTAAAGACAGGAAGTTGCTCAAGCAGAAAGAAAGAGACAAGTGCTGAAGATATGAAGTTGCTGAGACAGAAAGAAAGACAAGTGATACAGATATGAAGTTGCTGACAGAAATTAAGGAACATGATGGGAATGAAAAAGGTGCAAGGAAGTACATGTAACGCTAACAGAATAAGAAAAACAAATGAAATGGTCACCTAGCATCCCACACCTCCCTAACACACACATAATTTTGAATTGCACCATCCACCTAGCACTCCATGCCTCACACAAACAACAATAGTATCTTGCTTCATCCATCATACCATTATCCCTCACTTAAACAACAGTGTCTTGCTTCATCCATCATACCATTATCTCTCACATAAACAACAGTGTCTAGGTTCATCCATCATACCATTATCCCTCACATAAACAACAGTGCCTTGGTTCATCCATCATACCATTATCCCTCACTTAAACAACAGTGCCTTGGTTCATCCATCATACCATTATCCCTCACTTAAACAACAGTGCCTTGGTTCATCCATCATACCATTATCCCTCACTTAAACAACAGTGCCTTGGTTCATCCATCATACCATTATCCCTCACATAAACAACAGTGCCTTGGTTCACCCATCATACCATCATCTCTGATATAAAGAACAGTACCTTGCTTCATCCATCATACATCATCCCTCACATGAACAACAGTACCTTGCTTCATCCATCATACATCATCCCTCACATGAACAACAGTACCTTGCTTCATCCATCATACATCATCCCTCACATGAACAACAGTACCTTGCTTCATCCATCATACATCATCCCTCACATGAACAACAGTACCTTGCTTCATCCATCATACATCATCCCTCACATGAACAACAGTACCTTGCTTCATCCATCATACATCATCCCTCACATGAACAACAGTACCTTGCTTCATCCACCATACATCATCCCTCACATGAACAACAGTACCTTGCTTCATCCATCATACATCATCCCTCACATAAACAACAGTACCTTGCCTCATCCATCATACATCATCCTTCACATGAACAACAGTACCTTGCTTCATCCATCATACATCATCCTTCACATAACAACAGTACCTTGCTTCATCCATCATACAATCATCCCTCACACAAACAACAGTACCTTGCATCATCCATCATACAATCATCCCTCACATGAACAACAGTACCTTGCTTCATCCATCATACACTCATCCCTCACATGAACAACAGTACCTTGCTTCATCCATCATACAATCATCTCTCACATAAACAACAGTACCTTGCTTCATCCATCATACAATCATCCCTCACATGAACAACAGTACCTTGCTTCATCCATCATACACTCATCCCTCACATGAACAACAGTACCTTGCTTCATCCATCATACAATCATCTCTCACATGAACAACAGTACCTTGCTTCATCCATCATACATCATCCCTCACATGAACAACAGTACCTTGCTTCATCCATCATACAATCATCCCTCACATAAACAACAGTACCTTGCCTCATCCATCATACATCATCCCTCACATGAATAACAGTACCTTGCTTCATCCACCATACCATCATCCCTCACATGAACAACAGTACCTTGCTTCATCCATCATACATCATCC
>NW_027197207.1:52500-66402 GCF_038502225.1 Cherax quadricarinatus | reverse complement strand
TGATTTGAATATAGGAACCACATTAGCCATCTTCCACATCTCTGGCACAACACTGGTAAGGATGGACGCATTGAATACACTCGTTAATGGCTGACTAAGCTCCATCTTGCATTCCTTAAGTACCCTTGAAAACAACTCATCGGGTCCCGGGGACTTATTTTGTTTCAGTTTGTCTATCCGCTTAATAACCATGTCCCTCGTGACAGTAATATTAGTTAACTTGAATTCATCAGGAACTAAATAATTGTTAATTACTGGAATCTCATTTACATCTTCCTGTGTAAAAACTGACAAAAAATAGTCATTAAATAAGGAACACATTTCCAGTTCATTATCCGTCAGCTGTCCATTCCCAGATTTCAGAGGTCCTACTTTTTCCTTCACCTTCGTCCTATACACTTGAAAGAACCCCTTTGGATTAGTCTTTGATTCATTAGCAACTCTAATTTCATAGTCACGTTTAGCCTTTCTAATCGCTTTTTTTACTTCTCTTTTAAGCTGAACATATTGGTCAGTAAGGTTAACCTCTCCTCTTCTGATGCGCCTATAAATTCCCCTTTTCTCCCCTAGTAGATGCTTTAGCCTCCTGTTAACCCATTTGGGATCGTTATTATTAGACCTAATTTCTCTCTGGGGAATGTATATACTCTGGGCACTGTGTACATTATTAAGAAAACAATCATAAAAGCAGATCCCTTCATATTCATAAGTATGATTATCGTCAATAAAATCATTAGCTAGATAACCCCAATCAAGATTAGACAGATGTTCCCTAAGTCCATTATAATCGGCAGAACGAAAATCGGGGATTTTTACTGTATTATCATTATTCTTGCATTCCCAATTAATGCTAAAGGTGATGGATTTGTGATCACTTGCGCCAAGCTCTTCAGTGATCTCCAGATTATTCACGAGTGTTTCCTTATTTGACAAGACTAGGTCTAGCAAATTGTTACCCCTGGTAGGTTCAGTTACACTCTGTTTCAGAAAACAGTCCTGAACTGCTTCCATGAAGTCACTGGACTCTAGATTACCTGTCAAAGAATTCCAGTCAATTTGGCTAAAGTTAAAGTCCCCTACTATGACTACGTTACTGTGTACAGAAGCCCTAACAATTTCGTCCCAAAGAAGTCTCCCTCTATCGTGATCCAAGCCTGGAGGTCGGTATATTACACCTAGAATTAGTTTTTCTTGACCCTCCACGAACTCTACCCAAACAGACTCTGTTACTGCTCCATCTATTTTTATACCTGTTTTTATGCAACAATTAATATTTTCTCGAACATACAATGCAACTCCTCCCCTCTTCCCATTACATCTATCCACATTGAATAACTTAAATCCCTGAATATTACACTCAGCAGTCATATCGCGACTCTTTAAATCATACCACGTTTCAGTTAATGCAATGATATCAAAGTTCCCAGCACACGCTATCAAACGTAGTTCATTAATTTTATTTCTTGCACTTCGACTGTTAGCATAAAATACCATCATATGTTTTTTCTTCTGCACATTTTTCCTATTCATCTTTGTTTTTACACAATTTCTGAAATTATCATTACCCAGAGTTACTCCATGACAGTTACTATTAAGATTCTTAATATCAGAGCATAAGTCAATATATCCATACTCATTATTAATCATTTCTAAACCCATACCTCTAACTAATCCTAGTTTAAAGTCCTAACAACCCCCTCAACTGAGTTAGCAAGAAAACCCACACCTGCCCTGGATAAGTGAACCCCATCCCTGGCATACATGTCATTTCGGCCATAGAAGTTGTCCCAGTTGTCAATGAATGGTACTGCATTATCCTTACAGTGTTTATCCAGCCAACAATTAATACCAATTGCTCTGGACAACCATTCATTACCAACACCTCTTCTTGGCAAAATGCCACATATAACAGGGCGCCCCCATTCTTCCTAATCATGTCTATAGCTGTCCTGAACTTTCTAACTAAATCCTCACTTCTACGCTTGCCTACATCATTGCCTCCAGCACTGAGGCAAATAATAGGATTGATCCCATTACCGTTCATGATGTTGTCAAGCCGGCTAACAATGTCCTCCATCCCAGCCCCAGGAAAGCATACCCTTTGTCTCCTACTCCTGTCCTTCAAGCAGAATGCCCTATCCATGTATCTAACCTGGCTATCCCCAACAACAACAATATTCTTACCTTCCTTGTTGTCGTTCGTCGTGACGATCCCAGTAGTAGACTCACATTCGTCGGGTAGCACCGAGAATGCGTTGGAGGTTTCCACGGGAGTTTCCACAGCAGTCTCTTTCTTCTTCATCGTTTCTGGCTTTCCATTCGTCTTCTTGATCGTCAACTTCGTCGTCCCCTGCTGTGCAACCACTGACCACGATCCCTTCTTGACCTGAGGACTCGAAACAGGAGGACTACTACGAATCCTCTTGTTTTCCTCGGTCAATCGCCGTATCTCCATCTTCGCTGCCCTCAATTCTTCCTTAAGTTGCTGGTAAAGTTGCTCGATGGAGGGCATCTTGGTTCAGTCCACGGGAGCAAACAAGACACTTCTTCACAGAGTTAAGTACAGGTCAGCACTCAAAGTACAGGTCACCACTCAAGAGCACACAAACAGGTCTTCACTGAGCTAAGTACACGTCACCACTGACTAAGTACACGTCACCCTCTGTGTCCATGTATTGTTTATATCAGCTTGAAAAAGTTCCTGGAAAGTGAAACGTTGCCCTTCTCTACTTTGTATTGGACTGAAGAAGCCATTGTGTGGCGAAACGTTTCCATAATAAAGATTCCCATATGTTGCATATAGGTCTCAATCTTCAACTTGTCAGTTTTCAAATCATTTATCACAGTAGTGAATGTGTATGCCTCTGTACATAGGCTTGTGCTACACGGAAAAAACAAAACCTGTATCTGAGAGGTGGATATTAACATCAAGGAAAGGAAGCAAGGAATTAGATTCCCACTGAAGATTGAGACACTTATACAACATAAGAACATAAGAAAAGAGGAACACTGCAGCAGGCCTGTTGGCCCACTTTGTATTGTACTGATGAAGCCACACAGTGGCTAGAGTCTTCAGGACAAAGAGCAAAGATGTCATCTACATACACAACTTTCCTTGTATGAGTGAATATCAAAATGGTATACAATACCGACAGGTTGGTAGGTAAGACACATAGGTAACAGTTAGGTAACTTTATTCCGAAACGTTTTGCCTACACAGTAGGCTTCTTCAGTTCTTCAGTAGAGTACAGAAATTAGGCAGGAGTAGTAGAGATGTGTAGACTATGTAATCAGTCCATCACCCTTGAAGTCGTAGATTTGAGGTTATCAGTCCCTCAGCCTGGAGATGTTCTGTTCCATAGTCTGGAACTATCTGTTGCCTATGTGTCTTACCTACCTTTCTTTGTATGAATCTTAGTCCTGGCTTCGTCTCTGTAGATGCCTTCCTTTCCCATTACATTGTACAATGCTCCACACTTCAGAACACCCGTGACTTAACCTGTTACTTTTTTCCTCCTTCTCCTTTCCTCTTTCTCCTTTGGGTTTTCTTTCTTCTGCCTTGGGTATTTGGTCCATTATTATTTCCCCCACTTACTCTGTGTTTTTGTTCCTGCCTTTTATGGGCCCCTAGCTCCCTTGTGGGCCCCTAGCTCCCTTGTGGGCCCCTAGCTCCCTTGCAGTGCTCCTCTTTCTTAGTATTTGACTCGCTCCACTATACTACTACTACCTCTACGACTACCTCTCTTCCTCTTTTCCTACTACCTCTCTTGTCCCGTCCCTGTCTGTTGGCCTATATATACTACCATCCCCTCTGCTTTCGTTCGTTCGTGCTTTCTGTTAGTGAGACTTTGTAAATGGTCGAAGTCGGACTGAAACGTCGTCGTGAGCTCCTCTCTCCTGTGTACGGGTTATTTGCGTATTGCTCCAGTCACGGTATTGTGCGTTTTTGTTATTTAATGATATCCATTTTAACCATGCCTTGTTACCAATTCTTGTGGAGTAAAGCCTATAGGGCCAGGAGTCTTGCCAAATAATATGGTACACATTAGTATTACATCCATAATGACCATTATGATAATTTTTTCCAATTAATTGGAAAGTAGGCTTAATTTTTTCTGCTTTGCTCTCATTCTGGTTAGAGTCTGAGTTAAATATCCAAATTAAGTTCTATTGAAAAAATTAATGCAATCATGAAACAACAGTTATTAATGGTTAGTCTTAATTTCATCTGAACTTAACCCACTTATTTCCTTTCCTAACTTCATTTCATCCTCAGTAGGATAATAAAATTGGCACCATTTATTTCTTTGTCACCATTAAAAATTACCGAATATTCAGTAGAACCAAAACGGTGAACCTGTCATTCTTTTTTCAGATCAATGATATAATATCATGCCTGATGGAATGTATAAATCGAAGAGGCCTCCTGGATGTCAACAATGGCAGGCAAAAAATGAAAAAGTTCAGATAATGCGAAAAATGGCTGAGTCTATGGTTCAGTATCTCAGTGTTATCTTACTGATAACACTGATGTCGATTCTGACTCCGTCAATGATAATATAAGCGAGAGTAATGAAGGGAATAAGAGTCTGCGAGAGTTAGCATCGATGTGTGACGTTTCTTCTTCGATAATTCCAATTCCAGACTATTCCAGGATTGAAATCATCAAAAGAGGAAGTTATGTTTATCAGAACAAGGATGGCCCTTTTCGTGTTACAAAGAGAAAAAATGCAAAAGGCGATGAGCGTCAGCTTTCTAAAGAATGGTTCTACAAACAGATGCAGAATTGTGAGAAAGTTTTGCGATCATGGATGGTATACTCGCCAGTCAGTGGGAAATTATACTGTTACTGCTGTAGATTGTTTACCTCTAGTGTTACAAGTATAACATCAAAGTTTGTGACTGGGTATCAAATATGGTGGAAGCTGAACCCAAAAGTACACAATCATGAAACTTCTGATGAACACCTACGTTGCCTCGAGAATTGGAAAACCATGGCAACTGGGTTCAGGGCGAACAAAACCATTGATGCAGAAATAATTGTTTCAATGAAAATCCAGAAGAAAAGGTGGAAGAAAATATTGTACAGGTTGCTCGAGATTACACTGTTTCTGGCTAAACAGAACTTAGCATTTCGCGGACACAGGGAGGACGAATTCTCATCAAATAGAGGAAACTTCTTGAGATGGTTGAATTAATAGCTAAGTATGATCCTCTGATAAAAGAGCACCTAATGAGACTGAAGTGCAGCTCAAGTGAACACAGGTCATCAGTTTCGTATCTCTCGCCATCAACTCAAAATGAGTTTTTAAGTGTTCTGGTAAATCGAGTCAAAGAGAAACTCGTTACTGATATCAAGAGAGCTGTACACTACAGCGTTATGTTTGACAGTACACCAGATGTGACACACACTGACCAAATGTCAGAAGTTATCAGGTACTTGCAAATGGAGGATGGAAGAGTTCAAGTGAAGGAAGTTTTTCTTGTTTTTTTTCCTTTGAATGGCAAAAAAGCTGCTGATATCAGTTCTGATATCCTGAAAAAGCTGGAAAGTGATGAACTGGACTTCATGCTGTGCCGTGCTCAGGGATATGACAATGCTGCCACCATGGCTGGGGTCCATGGGGGTGAACAAGTCATTCTTAAAGAAAAGAAAAAGAAGGCAATTTTCAGTGGTTGTGTGGACCATTCATTGAACTTGTGTGGTCAGCATTCTTTTGCCGAGAATTCATCATGTGTAAAATTTGTTGGTAGTCTTGAGTCAGCGTATACATTCTTTGCCTCCTCCACCCATCGATGGGATGTATAACGGACCATACTGTAGTCTCTTTGGAAAGATTATCAACAACAAGATGGAGTTCTCATTACAATGGGTTCCAGACTGGTGCTGCATACTCCAGTATGGGCCTAACATACACAGTGTACAGTGTCTTGAACGATTCCTTATTAAGGTATCGGAACGCTATTCTCAGGATTGCCAGGCGTCCGTATGCTGCAGCAGTTATTTGGTTGATGTGTGCCTCCGGTGACGTGCTCGGTGTTATGGTCAGCCCAAGGTCTTTCTCCCCGAGTGAGGTCTGTATTCTTTGTCAACCTAGCCTATACTCTGTCTGCGGTCTTCTTTGCCCCTCCCCAATCTTCATGACTTTGCATTTGGCAGGATTGAATTCGAGAAGCCAGTTTCTGGACCACATGTTCAGCCTGTCCAGGTCTCTTTGCAGTCCTGCCTCATCCTCATCCGATTTAATTCTTCTCATCAACTTCACATCATCTGCGAACAGGGACACTTCAAAGTCTACTCCTTCCATCATGTCGTTCGCATGTATCAAAAATAGCACTGGTCCTAGAACTGACCCCTGTGGGACCCCGCTCGTCACAGGCGCCCACTGTGATACCTCTTCAGGTACCATGACCCGTTGTTGCCTCCTTGTCAGGTACTCCCTGATCCATTGCAGTGCCCTCCCTGTTATATGCGCCTGATCCTCCAGCTTCTGCGCTAATCTCTTGTGGGGAACTGTGTCAAAGGCCTTTCTGCCGTCTAGGAAAACGCAATCAACCCACCCCTCTCTCTCGTGTCTTACTTCTGGTACCTTGTCATAAAACTCCAGAAGGTTTGTGACACAGGATTTGCCTTCCATGAACCCATGCTGGTTTTCATTTATAATCTTGTTCTGTTCCAGGTGTTCCACCACTCTCCTCCTGATAATCTTCCCCATGACTTTGCACTCAATACATGTCAGAGATACAGGTCTGTAGTTTAGTGCCTCATTTCTGTTTCCTTTCTTAAATATGGAGACTACATTTGCTGTCTTCCATTTCTCAGGTAGTTGCCCAGTTTCAAGGGATGTGCTGAAGATTGTAGTTAGGGGCATACACAGCATCTCTGCTCCTTCTCTAAGGACCCATGGGGAGATGTCCGGTCCCATCGCCTTTGAGGTATCAAGGTCACTTAGCAGCTTCTGCACCTCCTCCTCGGTTGTTCGTATGTCATCCAACACTTGTTGGTATATTCCCTCTTGATGTTCCCTTCTGTGCTGTCTTCCCAAAGCCTTTCCTGTCTCTTCGGTAAAAACTTCCTTAAATCTCCTGTTTAGCTCCTCTCATACCTCCTGATCATTTCTTGTGAGTTCTCCACCTTCTGTCCTCAGTCTGATCACCTGGTCTTTGACTGTTGTCTTCCTCCTGATGTGGCTATACAACAGTTTCGGGTCAGTCTTGATTTTCGATGCTATGTTATTTTCATACTGTTGCTGGACCTCCCTCCTTACCTGTGCATACTCGTTCCTGGCTCTACAACTGATCTCCCTATTTTCATGTGTTCTCTGCCTTCTGTACTTTTTCCATTCTCTATTGCACTTTGTTTTTGCCTCCTTACACCGTCGGGTAAACCAGGGGCTCGTTCTGGTCTTCCCATTGTTCCTGTTTCCCTTGGGAATAAACTTTTCCACTGCCTTCTTGCATTTTGTTGTTACATATTTCATCATTTCATTTACTGGCTTTCCTGCCAGTTCTCTGTCCCACATAACCTCCTTCAGGAAGTTCCTCAACCCTATGTAATCCCCTCTTTTATAGTCAGGCTTTTCCCATTCAACTCCTGTTACTCTCTCCACTTGCAACTCTACTATGTATTCAAAGCACAGAACCACGTGGTCACTAGCTCCTAGGGGACTCTCATATGTGATGTCCTCAATGTCTGAACTGCCCAGGGTGAACACAAGGTCCAATCTTGCTGGTTTATCCTCCCCTCTCACTCTGGTAGTGTCCTTAACATGTTGGTGCATGAAGTTTTCCAGCACCACATCCAACATCTTGGCTCTCCATGTTTCGGGACCCACATGTGGCTCCAGGTTTTCCCAGTCAATCTCCTTGTGGTTGAAATCCCCCATAACCAGCAACTTTGCTCTGCTGGAGTGAGCTCTTCTTGCCACCTCAGCAAGTGTGTCCACCATTGCTCTGTTGCTCTCTTCATATTCCTCTCTTGGCCTCCTGCAGTTCTGTGGTGGATTATAAATCACTGCAATGACCACCTTGTGCTCCCCAGACTGAAGTGTACCTACTATGTAGTCTCTCCTGTCTCGTCTATGCCTCCCATTTTCTCGTATTTCCATCGTTTTTTTTTTCGAGCAGAGCAACCCCTCCTCCCCCTCTGCCCCTTCTATCTTTCCTCATGATCTGGTATACTGGTGGGAAGATTGCATCTGTTATTGTCTCTGTGAGTTTTGTTTCTTTAACTGCTATGATGTCTGGGGACTTCTCATTGATTCTTTCTTGCCATTCCTTATGTTTATCCATTAATCCATCTGCATTTGTGTACCAAACCTTCAACGTCTGTTCAAATACTGTAACTGTGGTCCTGGGGGAATACTGGGGTTGGGAGAGCAGGAGCCCTGTTGGGAGCCTGTGGGGGGATGCAGTGGAGGTGGAGGAAGAGCTTCCATAGGGGATTGCTGTATGAGTAGGGTTCGTGGTGCGGGGGGTGGGAACAGAGGGATCGGTGTGCGATGGTTGGTTTGGATTGTTTAGTTGCCTTGGGGGTGTCGTGGCTGGAGTCCTTCTGCAGGTGTTTCTGGGGGGGGTGCTTGCCCTTCCACTTGTTCCTGGGTTATTCTGCTCTCCTTTTTCATTTCCTCCCATTCCTCCTATCGTTTTTGCACACTCTCTTTCAGTATCATCCTTTCCTCCTGTGTTCTGTCTCGATCGAGGTACACACTCATGAACTCCTGTTTGCCTCTCAGCCATGCTTTCTCCTGCAGGATCATGGTTTGGGTTGATTCTGCCTTGAAAATTAATTTGAGAGGCCGATTCCTTTTCTTTGTGAACCACCCGATTCTCTGAAAATTTGCCACCTGCATCATGTCTCCCTCTCCTATCACCTTCATGATACCTTCAATCGCTTTTTTCTCTTCCTGCTTTCTTTCTTCATAAGTTTCCCCTTTAGCTTCGTCTAGCCCATAGACAAAAACTGATCTCTCCCTTTCCACCTCCCACTGTGACTCCCATTGCATCCTCTGAGGTGTTTTAGTTCCTTCCCATGGAGTGTTCCTTCCTTCAGTCTCTTCCCTAGCTATGGCCCCTATGCTCATTGGTTTGTCCTTCCTGCTCACCTGTTCCTGGCCCCCACAAGTGTCTAGTAAGGTCCCTGCACATGTCCTAGTTCCTTCAATGTCTTCCTACCTCTCATTCTGTCCTAGTGTGCTCCCTGTCTTTGCTTTGGCCCCATGTGGGTTTGACAGGACCTCTGCATACAGTTTAGCTTCCATGCTCCCTTCAGACCCGTTGTCTGTGTCTGATGTAGCCTTTGCTGATGCTACTTCTGTAATATCTTTGTCTCTGTGCTGTTTCAGATGTCTCAGCTCCTCTTCTAATTTCTGTATCTTGGTTTCTGCTGCTGTGGCATGTTGCTTCCACCATCTGCATTCTGCTGCTAACCTCTCCTCCATCTTCCTTGCAAGCTCATCTAGCCTCCTTCCCCAGTCTTCCTCACTTTTTTTGAGCTCTGCTTTCCAGTCCTCCCTCCCAGATTTGTCCTTCGGGCCCCTTGTTCTCATCCTAGTTCTAGGTTGCCCCATTGCTCCACAGAAAGAAGGGGGAGAGATGGTTAGGGGGAGGGTAATAGATGGTGGGGATGGATGGTTATGGGGGAGGGGGAAGGATAGTTATTGGAGGGGGAGAGGTAGTTAGGGGAGGGGGTTAGATGGTTTGAGGGAGGGGTAGAGGTGGTTAGGGGAAGGAGGAGTACATGTTTGTGTCAACTGTATATGTGCTTATGTATGTGTGCTTGTGTATGTGTGTGTGTGCATTTGTGGGAGAGAAATGGGATTAAGGGGGGAGGGGGGAGGGGGAGAGAAGGATGAGTGACCCTTAGAAGCGGGGGAGGTGTGTGTGTGTGTGTGTGATGAGATTAGAAGGGGACGGAAGGGAAAGAAGGCTGAAGGTAAAGTGACCACTTGATAACAGGGTCCTTACGAGTGTGTGTGTGTGCGTGTGTAAGTAAGTACGTTCATTCAGGTATACACATACAGTTACATAGAATTATCATACATAGCAGCATATGTGTAGAGAACCTGGGATAACCCAAAAAAAGTCAGAGTGACTGATTTCCATTGGGGTCCTTTTACCTTATTATTATAATATAAATGTTATAACATTTTCTTATTATTCTATAATGAAGATAGCATCTTATTATCATACTAAAAAAGACTATCTACTACACGAGGGTCATTAAGACTATCTACAATACGAGGGTCATTACTAGGAATAAGGTAAAATTTACATGTATGTTAGCTAAAAAATAGAAAATCATTTCCCTCCCTTTCTGTAGCTACATTCATCAGACACCTTTTGGCACTCTCCTTGAACTGGTTCATGCTATGACTGGTTTTGACATGTGCAGGTAGTCTGTTCCATTCCTTTATTGCTGTACAATAAAAGGTGTTTGAAGCCTGGCCAATGACTGTGGGTACTACAAAGTAGTGCTCTCTCCCCCTAGTACTATGATTGCTTTGGTCCCCAACCTTGACAAAATTGACAGCAAGATATTCTGGACACTGTGAGCAATTTTATAAACATGATTTAGCTTCAGCTGTTTTACTCTGTCTTCAACATTCAGCATATCCAACTGCTGTAATTCATCCTGGCCTGCATGTTCTCTTGGTCCCAGCCCCAGGATGAATCTTACGATTTTGTTCAGGGTGATTTGCAGTCTATCTTTCATTTTTTTTGTCAAGGCAGAGTACCATGAAGAGCTAGCGTAATCCATATGGCATTGTATAAGGGCTAGGTATAGGGTCCTGCGAGCCTCAGTAGGTAGACACTGTGCTTGTCTATACAGAAACTTCAGTCTGGCATTCGCTTTCTTTACTACACTGTTCCCTATCAATTCTCCTGACATGCATGGGTCAAAGGGGATTCCCAGATATTTTACTGATGAAACCAAAGTGATGGGCTCCCCATTACACTGGACATTAAAATTATTTACCCTTCTCAGTTTATGTTTTCTGCCAAAGAGAATGGCTTCAGTTTTCCTTGGTGTAATGATAGTTTGTTGTCTACTAACCATTTGCTGCAGGACTCCAGTTCCAGTGTTAATACATTAGCTATATCTTGTGGGTCTTTACCTGACACTAACAGGGCACTGTCATCTGCATACAGTAGGAGTTTGCATTTGACACTGATAGGCATGTCATTGACATAACATAAGAATAATAAGGGACCCAGAATACTATCTTGGGGAACTCCACATGTTATCGGCAGGGGTTCCGATTCCGTTTTGTTGATTTTGACAATTTGTCTCCTGTTGCTAAGGTAGGACTTAAACCAGTCTACAGAACCTATACCGATAGCTTGAAGTTTCTTACATAATATATTGTGGTTGACAGTATAGAAGGCCTTTTGCAGGTCTAAGGTTACCGTACCTATGAGGTTCCCCTTTGACATTTCAGTTCTCAGGTAATCCATCAGATTAATTAGGGATGTGTCGGTTGAGTAAGATCTTCTAAAGCCCGACTGATAGCTATGGAGAATGTTGTTGTCATTAAGGTACTTAACTACTTGACAGTACACCGCCCTCTCTAGAATTTTGGATATTATACTGAGTATACTAACAGGCCAATAGTTGCTGACATCAGACCTACTATTTTTCTTGAAGATAGGAGTAACTCTGGCCTCCTTGAACCCCTTCGGTACGGTATTATTATGTGAGCAATAGGGATTGACAGTTCAGAAGCACCATCTTTTAGGTACTTAGACGGGATGTTATCAGGGCCTGTGCTCTTAGTTGGGTTTAACCTGCTTAGTTCTTTTTGAATAAAGTCATGAGATACTCTTACTAGTTGACAGCTGTTTGGGGTTACCCCTTTATTGGTATAGTATGTTTGAAACTTATCAGAGTCTGTGTTAAAGGTATTTGATGCAGCTGGTAGTTTACTTACCAGTGTTGATGCAACAGATGTGTAGTAGGAATTAAAGCAATTTGCCACCTTAGATGTTTCGTGGCATACCTCATTATCGATAGTGAGTACTATGTTAGACCTATCTACTGGCTTATGGCTATGCCCCAACTGTTTTAGTTGTTGCCAGAGCTTTCTGGGGTTATGCTTATACTCTTCAATTTTTGAGCAATAGTGCTTTGCCTTTGCTCCTTTTATAAGTCTCTGTACTCTGTTCCTCACCCTTTGGAATTCATTTAGTGCTGCAATATCCTGTCTGTTTGCTTTAAATCTTTTTAGCAGCTGGTCCCTGAATTTTATATTATCTAATATCTCAGTAGTCATCCAGGGTTCAGTTCTTCGTTTAATCCTAACCTCTTTAACTGGTGCAATGTTGTCAAGGATGGTAGTGAACATTGTTTTGAATTTTTCCCAGACATCGTTTACGTCCGTGCAACTTGTTATCTCTGTCCAGTCACAATTGTGTAGCCTATTTACCAGTGTTTCTTTACTGTAGTTTCTAGTTGACCTCATTTTTATTGTCCTGTGTAGGCCTATCCTATCCCTAGTGATTTTCCTGGTGCAGTAAATTATGAAATGATCACTAAGACCTGTGGTAATGACGCCTGACTGACTAATGTTCTCAGAACGGTTACAAAGTATGTGGTCAATTAGGGTGGCTGAGAACTGTGTGATCCGGGTTGGTGTATTAATTAGTTGAGTGTAACTATTTAAACCTAGAATTTGCTTATACCTTTTGCACAGCCCGTTATTTTGCTGCTGAAAACAGATATTGAAGTCGCCCAGTATTGTCTCGCAATTGTTTTCAACTCCGGACAATACTCTGGAAAAGTCTTCTAAGAACTGGTCCTGGGTGGGAAGGCGGTAACTAGTTCCTACTAAGATGGGTTTGGTCTTGGGAAGCAGCACTTCAAACCATAGAATCTCCAGTTTATTGTTATTTAAATCAGGTCTTTGGTTGTAAGCTAAGTCATTTCTAATGTAGGCACATACTCTCCACCACCCTTTCTGTTCCTATCTAAGCGTTTTATATTGTAACCATCTATTTTGACCTCGTCGTCAGTCACCGTATCATCCAACCAAGATTCAGAGATGGTTATAACTGCCGCCCTAATTTTGTTAGCTAGAATCCTAATCTCTGCCAATTTAGGAAGAAGTGATCTTGCATTGACATGAATAAAGTGAAGGCCTGTTTTCATAAAACAATCATAATCATCAATATATGGCAATGGGTCATTTGTATTAAAATTAGGTAAATCAGTGTCATCACTGCTAAAGGGTAACTGTGCCAAAGTGCATTTGTTACACACAAAATGAATTCTGGCACCGTTGCTATAATTGTACATACATCCATCATGCACCCACCCCTTACACATTTTACATAAGGTGTCTTTTCTGTTTTTCTTGCGTACTTTAGTACAGTGTATGCACCTGTTTGGTAGTGTTTGAGATAATAATGGCTGTATTGTCTCACATTGACCTATGTATGCATTACATATGGAGTTAAGGTTATCATTCCTAGCTACTAGACCGTCAATATCACCGTCATTTATCTGTCTGTTTTGCCTCTGCACAATAGTTTGAGGTCTTGGATTAATTTGGATATCACCACTTAAGAGCGCTACAATAAGAGTTGTGTGCCACTGTTTTTGTTTGGGTATGCGGTGTTGCCAGACCTTGCGGCGATAGTGACATTTACGTTCCTGGTAGGATGGCAACTGTTGGACTTTTACTGTCCAGGGCGCTGTTACTCCATTCACCTTTTCCAGCCCCCATGACTGATTTCTTTCTTCATGGAATTGAAGAAGAAAGATAATATAAATATAAATATAATTATGGCAGCCTGTACCCCCCTAATGCCTGCCATTTTCACTTTTCGCTCTTTTACTCATATACAATAATATTTACTTATCTTTTCCAGTCACCTAGTACACTTAGTATCTGCTTTAGTTAT
>NW_027197207.1:25000-50000 GCF_038502225.1 Cherax quadricarinatus | reverse complement strand
GGCACTTTGAAATATTAATGATTTCAGGCTTCCTCTCGACTTTTTTTTTAACTAATAACTTTAGTTATCACTCGTACGATAGTTCACTGACGTTGTCACTACCACTGATTACTGCTAGCAGTTACTGCACGCCTTAAAAACACTAAGGTTCTCCGAGCCTTGTGCACCCACGTCTGCACCCACTGTGTGTGTGTGTGCATGTGTGTACTCACCTAGTTGTACTCACCTAGTTGAGGTTGCAGGGGTCGAGTCCAAGCTCCTGGCCCCGCCTCTTCACTGGTCGCTACTAGGTCACTCTCCCTGAACCATGAGCTTTATCGTTCCTCTACTTAAAGCTATGTATGGATCCTGTCTCCACTAAATCGCTTCCTAAACTGTTCCACTTCCTGAATACTCTGTGGCTGAAGAAATACTTCCTAACATCCCTGTGATTCATCTGTGTCTTTAACTTCCCCGTGTAGCTGTGTCCAGTCTCTGGAACATCCTGTCTTTGTCCACCTTGTCAATTCCTCTCAGCATTTTGTAAGTCGTTATCAAGTCCTCCCTATCTCTCCTGTCCTCCAGTGTCGTCAGGTTGATTTCCCTTAACCTCTCCTCGTAGGACATACGTCTTAGCTCTGGGACTAGTCTTGTTGCAAACCTTTGCACTTTCTCTAGTTTCTTTACATGCTTGGCTAGGTGTGGGTTCCAAACTGGTGCCGCATACTCCAATATGAGCCTAACGTACACGGTGTACAGGGTCCTGAACGATTCTTTATTAAGATGTCGGAATGCTGTTCTGAGGTTTGCCAGGCGCCCATATGATGCAACAGTTATTTGGTTGATGTGCGCTTCAGGAGATGTAGCTGGTGTTATACTCACCCCAAGATCTTTTTCCTTGTGTGAGGTTTGTAGTCTCTGGCCCCCTAGACTGTACTCCGTCTGCGGTCTTCTTTGCCCTTCCCCAATATTCATGACTTTGCACTTGGTGGGATTGAACTCCAGGAGCCAATTGCTGGACCAGGTCTGCAGCCTGTCCAGATCCCTTTGTAGTTCTGCCTGGTCTTCGATCGAATGTGTGTGTGTGTGTGTGTGTGTGTGTGTGTGTTTTATTATACCTCTTAAATTTATGTATGAATCCTGCCTCCACTACGTCACTCCCCAGACTGTTCCATTTTCTGACTGATGAAATTCTTCTTAACATCCCTGTGGTTCATCTTAGTTTTCAGCTTCCGGCTATGACCCCTTGTTGCTGTGTTACATTTCTGAAACACTCTGTCGCTATCCACCCTGTCAGCTCCTCTTAGTATTTTATATGTCGTTATCATATCCCTTCTGTCCCTCTTCTGTGTGTACTCACTTCATCTAATTGTACTCACCTAATTTTGGTGCAGGGGTCGAGTTACATTTCCTGGCCCCGCCTCTTCACTAGTCGCCACTAGATCCATTCTCTCCTTGCTCCATGAGCCTTATCATACCTTTTCTTAAAGCTATGTGTGGATCCTGCTTCCACTAAATCACTCTCCAGACTATTCCACTTACTGACAGCTATATCACTGAAGAAATACTTCCTAACTTCCCTGTGAACTCATCTGAGTCTTTAACTTCCAGTTGTGACCCTTTGTTGCTGTGTCCCATCTTTGGAATATCTTGTCTTTGTCCATTTTGTCAATTCCTTTCAGTATTTTATATCTTAGGTTTGCCACGTTCCCATATTCTACAGCAGTTATTTGGTTGATGTGCATCTAGGGAGATGTGCTCGGTATTATACTCACCCCAAGTTTTTTTTCTTGAGGTTTGCAGTCTTTGCCCCCCCCACCCCCCTAGCTTTTACACTGCGGCCTTCTTCGCTCTTTACCAATTTTCATGATTTTGCATTTGCTGGCGTTGAAGTCCAGGATCCAGTTGCTGGACCTGGCTCGCAGCTTATCCAGATCCTTTTGTAGTCATGACTGATCCTCATCCGATTGAATTCTCCTCATTAGCTTCACATCATATGCAAACAGGGACACTTGAATCTATAGCTTCCATCATGTCCTTCACATATACCACTTAAACGCAATTATTTTGTTATGTAAATTTATACTGGCAACTAGAGGTAATAGCCTTGTCTAGGGGCATTTAAAATATTGAAATAAACAAAACAAATGCCAAGCTTATTTATTGGAAAAAAAACTTGAACTAGATGGTTAATATTCTATCAGACAGGATAGATAAACTGTCCTTATGTTTATTATCAGGAACGGCACATAAACTAACATATACAAAAAAAATAATATATTATTAAGCTAGACCATTTATACCACACAACACACTGCAAAAAATCACCACACACACACACTAGTACACCTTTTACCAGGCACTCATTGAGTCCCATTATTATTACAAAATATTACCAAAATTCACTAGTATACAACTACTAATTATTTCAGTTTACAGCATATGCAAACAGTGGGGCTCCATGACCCATCCCCAGGCCAAAACACTATTATCTCTACTCTCCAAAACTTAAACAGTCCCCTCCACCTACTAGGCCTTACAAGTAATATCATGAGAGTACAAATATAAACACTAAAACAACCTATGGTCTTAAACTTACCCAAAATACCACCCCATACTTAACCATAAACCAAAAGCCAGTCTTCTCCAACCATTGTCTACGTTCACTAACACTATTTTAATGGAGAGTTTTTAATACACATACTTTATTGAACATAATACTCCCACCACCAGACCACTGGTCTCACTCAACTAGCTGTCAACACAAATAACCATCTGAAGCAACACAAATAACCATCTGAAGCAACACAAATAACCATCTGAAGCAACACAAATAACCATCTGAAGCAACACAAATAAACATCTGAGGCAACACAAATAACCATCTGAAGCAACACAAATAGCCATCTGAAGCAACACAAATAACCATCTGAAGCAACACAAATAACCATCTGAAGCAACACAAATAACCATCTGAAGCAACACAAATAACCATCTGAAGCAACACAAATAACCATCTGAGGCAACACAAATAACCATCTGAAGCAACACAAATAACCATCTGAGGCAACACAAACAACCATCTGAAGCAACACAAATAACCATCTGAGGCAACACAAATAACCATCTGAGGCAACACAAATAACCATCTGAAGCAACACAAACAACCATCTGAAGCAACACAAATAACCATCTGAAGCAACACAAATAACCATCTGAAGCAACACAAATAACCATCTGAGGCAACACAAATAACCATCTGAAGCAACACAAATAACCATCTGAGGCAACACAAACAACCATCTGAAGCAACACAAATAACCATCTGAGGCAACACAAATAACCATCTGAGGCAACACAAATAACCATCTGAAGCAACACAAACAACCATCTGAAGCAACACAAATAACCATCTGAAGCAACACAAATAACCATCTGAAGCAACACAAATAACCATCTGAAGCAACACAAATAACCATCTGAAGCAACACAAATAACCATCTGAAGCAACACAAATAACCATCTGAAGCAACACAAATAACCATCTGAAGCAACACAAATAACCATCTGAAGCAACACAAATAACCATCTGAGGCAACACAAATAACCATTTGAGGCAACACAAACAACCATCTGAAGCAACACAAATAATCATCTGAGGCAACACAAATAACCATCTGAAGCAACACAAATAACCATCTGAAGCAACACAAATAACCATCTGAAGCAACACAAATAACCATCTGAAGCAACACAAATAACCATCTGAAGCAACACAAATAACCATCTGAAGCAATACAAATAACCATCTGAAGCAACACAAATAACCATCTGAAGCAACACAAATAACCATCTGAGGCAACACAAATAACCATTTGAGGCAACACAAACAACCATCTGAAGCAACACAAATAACCATCTGAGGCAACACAAATAACCATCTGAAGCAACACAAATAACCATCTGAAGCAACACAAATAACCATCTGAAGCAACACAAACAACCATCTGAAGCAACACAAATAACCATCTGAGGCAACACAAATAACCATCTGAAGCAACACAAATAACCATCTGAAGCAACACAAATAACCATCTGAAGCAACACAAATAACCATCTGAAGCAACACAAATAACCATCTGAAGCAACACAAATAACCATCTGAAGCAACTCAAATAAGAAAACTGCATCAAGTATTCATTCTTCCCTTATTTTCCTTGGTGCAATTTTCTTTTACATAGGAAAACAAAATTGACATTTATCAAAGTAAAGAATATATTATCTCTACAATGATCACTGATAATCCGTAGACGTGTGAAACTCGTTTTATATAAAAGTGATCAAGTTTTACGCCAGATGAGCAAACAGTGATGCTTTATAGATGTACTCTTATTAAACTAGGAAAACGCGCTATCACAACACAGTGTTGGCCAAGCACCTATGTTGATGTATTTTACCTTTATAGGACAAAAAATTAAATACAGCTGACTGGGTTACCTCTGTACACATTAATTACATAAAAGTATACACATTAATTACATAATAGTAAACCGATTTACATTAATACAAAAATCTTTTTAAACATTATCGTGCCCATTATCATATATCTCTGCTTGCAAAAAAATAGAACAGTGTAGGTGAAAGCCTTCCAGGCCTTCACCTACACTGTCATTCCAAGGAACCCTGGAGTTACCTCACATTGGTGATCCAAAAATAAAAAGCCTGTGGGTCCTGGAAAAGTGTAACACCCAGAACACACAGGATCGCTATTCATGACCCAAAAACAGTGAAGCATCACCGCCAGCACCTTATTAACCACAAGTTTTGGTCTAACAGTCCATACACCAAAGTAACACAGATGAGGTGCCAGCCAGCACCAAAAAGAATGTTAGCATAGCTTACCTAGGCATGTAAACTGACGTGACTATCACCAAACACACACACACACACACACACACACACACACTTGTGAAATCTGTTACCCCTATCACCAGTTCACCGAGCTTCAGTCCTCTAGGTCTTCAGAGATGCCATCAACTCGCCTACTGCAACCATTGTAAAACCAGAACAGATAAATGCTCTACACACAACATTATGTACATTACACAAAAGGCAATGCATCAGCAACCACATTCTCTGTCCCCTTCACATAACGAATCACCAAGTTCAGAGGTTGGGGGAACAAAGCCCACCTAGTGAGTCTTTGATTGTGGTTACTCATTAGGTGAAGGAAACGTAAAGGATTGTGGTCATACAGTTGTAGGATGCAGTGATCCTGACACAAACTGAGAAATGTTGGAAATTCAACACTAAAGCAAAAGCCTCCATTCCTGTGGTGGCATAAATTCTCTGGTGACTTATAAGTTTTGCCGAAATATAGGTTACTGGCAACAATTGTCCTACTACTTTTTGTAACAATATAGCACTAACACCAGTACTACTTGGCAAAACTTAGGCTGTGTAAACTAAGTTCACAGAAATTGTACATTTAATTTTTAACAGTATTTTCAAGTACGTACTTGTAGAGTACAATGTCAAACATAGTGATGTCACTGGTACTCTAGGTCAAGGAAATCAAATAACAAAGCCACATACAACTTTTGCATTTAATGCGTCAATGAAATTATTCCTAAGAGGAAACACTTCAGCCTTAGTTATTAAATTTACTTTGCGGCAGCCACTGAACATGCTTAGGGTGCCATCTAGTTGTTAGGCCCGTGGAAGGTAATGCCCACTGACTCTCGCTGAGTACAATCAAAATATCTTTAAAATAAAACTTCAGATCTTTCTAAATACACCACATTCCATTTAAGTTTATTCCACCCAAAGACTGCTGAATTTACTCAGCTTCTCATGAGGCTTCATGCCCCCTTTACTAACATCCCAAAATACATTTTTTCAAAGTTCCGCAGTGGCTGAGCCAACTGTCCAAGCCTTTTCTAAGCAATCACAAACGTACACGTACATTTTTCTAACCTTGTACTCTACCTTTCACTATAACACTGGTCATTTCAGATTCCTGATCAAGCTTTAAACCATTTAACTCGTTTTTCTGATCGAGTGTGTGGGGTTTTATTTTAATGAGAGATCTTATCTACCATCAGGTACCATTCACCGCTCCTTGTTATCACAGTATTCCCAATAATCGGCTCCAGTGCCAACATCTCTCTAGCCTCCAGAGTATGTAGCACCAACTCACGGTCGCACATTGTCAGCCTGGTTAAAATGGCAGGCTGGTTCACTGGTGCCATCCACCTCATATTAGCCAAACAGTCTCTGAAACTGAGAGGAAAATCCGAGGAAAAAGCATCACCATCCTAACCTAGCCAGTAGCTTAATGATTCCAAAGTGCTTCCCCGCACGGCGAATATAACATGGGGTATTCCCTCATCCCAGTCCTCCTGGTACTGCGTACATCATACATCGTCCCGAGAGACTGGTGAAACTACTCTGCTTTCCTTTCACTCTCAGATGATAGACATTGGTAGATTTATTCTTAATTGTTACAAAAAACGCGATTCTAAAAGCTTAGAGATCTCCAGTGAATACTAGAAAGGACTGCCCTTCTAGCATCCAGCCTGTTACTTGGTTTTCGTAACAAGTAGTCAGTATCCTTGTCCAATTATCCATTAGAATTCAGTATTATTCAATAGTGCTTCAGGATTACAACTGGTAGGCTACTAACTAGAGAAATTAAAATTTAATAAATTTATTAAATCTAGAGGTATATTATCAAATTAAATTAAATTAAATTAATCACAGTAATCAAAATAATATCACATCTCTCGAGTACAATATTATTGTGCTGAAAGCACATATCACATTTATAATTCTTAAGTACCGTCTGGTACATTAACATTTAATAAGATATTACAAATATGTACAAGTAAGTTTGTGTGTATGTGTGTAAGTGCTCTAAGTAGTTCGCTATGTCTCACGACTCGACTAGACTTAAACAAGTGACTGACAAAGTCCTCAGATAAACTAACTTCTTAACCAACTGGCAGTCAGAACAGTCTGCTTGAACAATAAAAAGAATGCTAAGCCCAATAGCAATACAACAAGCAACTGCGACACAATCAGGATCAAGGAGATAATATAACGACACTAAGTAAGGACCATCAGCAGATCCTCCACGAAAGTCATAAAACTCCTAATACTGAATCTAAGTTCAGCATATGAAAATCACCGACTGTGATAATACACAGATACCAGTACAACGTTAGGTCAGAAGCTACAGCTCAGGACCTGAGATGCTCAGAGTGTCTACGTGACACACAATCTCAGTACAACTTCGAAAATCACTAAGTCTATACAATATTCTGTGAACAGAGTTCTACAGAACTAACAAGAATAATGAGACAGACAATCTGTCCAACCACCAAGAGAGTCTAGACCAGACTGAATACTTCAGGCGAGGTGAGGACACCCCCCCCCCGTCGATCACGTGATAGCTCCGTGGACAGTACTGCCCAGCAACAGAAGCCGGCAGAATAACGAGCAAAGAGCGATAATTACAGTAGTTAGACAATCAAGACTTGAACTGAGCACATAATATGTTACATCCTACCTCACAAAATTTAGCTAAGTCAAATAATAATATAAAGCAATATATTTACGATTTAGCTATTATCGCAAATACAAGCAATATGAAATTATATGAAAAGATAATAATTACATATATACATAATAATCATTGCAACCCATTCAGGGGTTGCAAGACCCCCCCAACACGACAGACGGTCGCACTAGGAGTTGCATTAATGTCTTTCACATTATTACTGATTACTCATATCAATACAATTTAATATAAATATTAATCAGTCTCTCTCTTGTGCCAAGCACCTCTACAATTTCACAGCATCCGTCACTAGGATATGCCCCTAATACTAGGGCAGTACACAGTATCGTATCTCTGCATACTCGTGGTTATGTACATCAGTGTAGAGACAGGATAGCGCAGACTAGCTTGGCACGGTGAGGCTCGATCATAGTAGAGGAGACTGCATTCCACTCTTAAGTAGTGGTTGTGGAATGCTATGCAGTATGGACATCTGAGTATGAAACAGCTTAAGGTGTGTAGTGAGGGGGGGGGTCTGCGGCAGGACAGTGTTCCGCCAAGCAGTAACATATCCCACACGACACTACCCACTCAACACTCAACTTTTGTCTCCTTACACACAACAATACTGTGAATATATAAATATAATAATTAGACATGAGTATATATAGTTAATATGGGCTGGAGGGATTAAGTTACTTTACTGAATTTGACATAGCAAGTAACAAAAGGTATTTGGGCATATAATTACGTGAATTTTAAATGAGGAAGTGCCCAAATACTCGTCAAAATGTTCCAAGGACACCACAAGAGCTAGAGCATCTTTCTCAATAGTGGCATAATTTTTCTGGTGTCGTTTGAGCTTAGATGAATAGTAACATATAGGATGGAGAATATCAGTGGATGCTGACTGTTGGAGCAGCACGGCACCCACTGCATAACCACTCGCATCTATATGTAAAAAGATGGAAAGATTGAAATTAGGACTCAACACTGGAGCAGAGGAAAGCAGATGCTTCAACCTTTTGAACAAATCTGAACAATGTCTAGTCCAGATGAACTGAACTTTGCTACTAATGAACACAGTGAGAGGTGTAGGTGGAGGTGTGTATGCTGGCTTGCCTGTCACTTGACACACGTGGCAACGTCGCACATGATCAGCTACTGTTTCCTTCATCTTTGGCCAAGTAAAATGTTTTGCCAGTTTACCGAGTGTCTTCTTGACACCCAAATGTCCTCCAATGGGACTATTGTGAGCAAAATCAATGGCTTGTTCACGAAATGTAACTGGTAACACTACGAGATGCTTGACTGTGGTGGAAACACTATCAGCTGACAACTTACATGTATTTTTCTCCATCAGTACACCATTACTATAATAGTAACAATTATCGAGATCCTTTGCTTCACTCTCAGTAACTGCTATATCTCTCAGTCTTTCCAGTGACTGATTAACAAACTGATCCTTGATTAAATCATCATGAGTTAGAAATTTAACGTCAGGTGTGTCCTGACTAGGTTGATGACAGGGGGGAGTCAGTGTTAATGACCCTGGGCGCAGAGCGTCACTAAACAACATATTCAAGCCCAAATCATTGTTATCAACTAACTCAACAGGAGACAAGGATGTTCGTTGTATCTTTGACATAGCTCTAGTAATTGCGCTGAGAGGAAATAAAATAGGTTTCTCTTTACAAGCTTCAATGGCATAATTATCATCAGAGTTATTATCAATCACAAGTGGTTCTTTACATATACCAGCATGAAGGATATCGTTCCCTATCAACAAGTCCACTGACCTGATGGGAAATACACCACTGGATATACCCACTGAAATATAACCAGTATAATAGCTTGTTTGAATATAAACTTTGTGAAGAGGTACTTTTATAACAGCCCCACCATAGGCTTCTAACAATACATCTATCTTGCAATAGGTATCATCAGTTATGGGCAGTACATCTTCTCTCAATAACGTGAGATAACTGCCAGTGTCTCTGAAAGTAACTATCTCAGTTAGATGTGATTCGTCAAATCCTACTTTACCGCTCGAAAAAAAAGGACTCATGGCTGAACGAATCTTTTCGTCAGATACACTTTCTGACGCTAGTCATCTGTTCTGAGTAACATTATCTAAAACAGTAGGATCAGAGGTATTACTAGGATTTTGGTGCCTTTGTTGCTCGGAAGAGGATACGACTTGTGTGGGGGCGCCAGCCGCACGACTGTTTCTGGTATCTCTTTCTAACTTATAGCAATACTCTCTAGCATGTCCTTTTCTGTTACAATAGGCACATTTAACTTTCTTCTTCTCGATATCAGATTTCTGTCTAGCCACAGAGACAGATTCAGGATTGTGAGTTTTCCTGGTAAAGGTACGAGAAGTTACAGTAGCAGGTACATCAGGCCGGCAATGAGCAGCTGATTTAGGTTGCCAGCTTCTAGGATAATTTTTAGTTACCTTGTTTCTCTGTGTTTTAGTACGTACAAGTTTGTGAGAAATCTCGTAATTGTCTGCTAATGCTGCAGTTTCCAGAATATCCGAGGTAGTATGATCGATCAGATATTCTTGTATGTCAGGAGACATACCGTTGTTAAACTCTTCATGTAGTAACAACTGAACAAGGCTGTCGTAGTTGTTACACCTGGCAGATCTACACCATCTCTCAAATGCAACTTTTTTCTCACGAGCAAACTCTACACAAGTTTGATCTTGTCGTCGTTGTAATGTACGAAATGCGCTTTGATAACTTACAGGCAACAAGTTATATGTCTCTAGAATTGTTTGTTTGATAGCGTCATAACTAATGTACTTGGCAAATGGTAAAGCAGCAGTACAAGTTTGAGCTCTTCCTGTCAAAGCTGCATGCAACACTGTAGCCCAGTGCTTACGTGGCCAGTTCATAGCACGAGCCTGGTTCTCAAACACATCAAAATAGGTGTCTAAGTCACTCTCAAAAAACTTAGGAACCATGGATGCAGCTTTCTGTACATTACATGTGTCTGTTGTCTTCCCAGACGAACATTTTCTCTCTGGAAATCTTCTTCGTTCAATTTCCTCTGTGCCTCTATTTGTGCAGTCTGCAACATAATGAGACGTTCTAACCTCTCAAACTGTTCCTGAGAGATAGGACCAGTAGGTAATGGAGGAGTAGGGAAATTAACATGTCTTTCTGGACGGTTCTTAGGTCGGACACTTCGTCCAGCCGTCTCTAGAGAGTCTAGATCTGGTCTAGGATAAGTATATACAAGTGTAGCATACACTGTACTAGTATTAGGCTGAGTCATCCAACCAGCTATACTCTGTACTATTGTGTCAGTGAGGCGGGAAGACGTGAGCGGAGGTTCACTAGGCTCAGACACTTCTGCAGTACTTGCTCTTTCTTCATCAAATAGAGTCATACTTCCTAATTTTGACACTAGACTTTCTGAATCTGAATCATAATCAGACATCTCTGTATGAGCAGGAAACAATATATCTTTAATTAACGCTCTGACAGTTTCTGCGGTGTAATTCCTGTTATACGTCACACCGAGATATTTGGCTACTCGCCAACACGTCTGAAGTTTTAATGTACTTAACTCAGACAAAGTCAGAGTATCAATTAACTGTTTCACTTTGGCATACATCACGAAAATAATTTTACTACGAGAGAGTGATTATTGGAAACTATAATCCTGATAGGAATTTTAGTGTTGATTGTCTTAGAGCTAGAACTCATAAACAGTATATCCATCTCCTTGGATCAAGAGACTCAGTCAAGTACATACATCCACCTGGTATGTTGTGCAAGACTAAACTCAAAGTCTTCAGATTAGGAAAGTACTCAAAGTGTTTGATCAAAGAGTTACTAGTATGTCAAACTGGACAATTTCTCCAACACCTTGGAACAAGAGCATCCCGGACAGGCCCCCATTTGTTACAAAAAACGCGATTCTAAAAGCTTAGAGATCTCCAGTGAATACTAGAAAGGACTGCCCATCTAGCATCCAGCCTGTTACTGGGTTTTCGTAACAAGTAGTCAATATCCTTGTCCAATTATCCATTAGAATTCAGTATGATTCAATAGTGCTTAAGGATTACAATTGGTAGGCTACTAACTAGAGAAATTAAAATATAATAAATTTATTAAGTCTAGAGGTATATTATCAAATTAAATTAAATTAAATTAATCAAATAATAACACTTCTCTCGAGTACAGTATTATTGTGCTGAAAGCACAAATCACATTTATAATTCTTAAGTACCGTCTGGTACATCAACATTTAATAAGATATTACAAATATGTACAAGTTTGTGTGTATGTGTGTAAGTGCTCTAAGTAGTTCGTTATGTCTCACGACTCGACTAGACTTAAACAAGTGACTGACAAAGTCCTCTCATAAACTAACTTCTTAACCAACTGGCAGTCAGAACAGTCTGCTTGAAAAATAAAAAGAATACTAAGCCCAATAGCAATATAACAAGCAACTGCGACACAGAATCAGGAACAAGGAGATAATATAACGACACTAAGTAGGGACCATCTGCAGATCCTCCACAAAAGTCACAAAACTCCCATACTACTGAATCTAAGTTCAGCATAAGAAAATCCCCGACTGTGATAATACACAGATACCAGTACAAATTAAGTGAGAAGCAACAGCTCAGAACCTGAGATGTTTCGAGTGTCTATGTGACACACAACCTCAGTACAACGTCGAAAATCACTAAGTCTATTCAATGTTCTGTGAACAGAGTTCTACAGAACTAACAAGAATAATGAGACAGACAATCTGTCCAACCACCAAGAGAGTCTAGACCAGACTGAATACTTCAGGCGAGGTGAGGACACCCCCCCCCCCGTCGATCACGTGATAGCTCCGTGGACAGTACTGCCCAGCAACAGAAGCCGGCAGAATAACGAGCGAAGAGCGATAATTACAGAAGTTAGACAATCAAGACTTGAACTGAGCACATAATATGTTACATCCTACCTAACAAAGGAAGCTACGTCAAATAACAATATAAAACAATACATTTACGATTTAGCTATTATCGCAAATATAAGCAATATAAAATTAAATGAAAAGGTAATAATTATATATATACATAATAATCATTACTGCCTGAGAAGACTATACTGCCTGAGAAGACCATACTGCCTGAAGACCATACTGCCTGAAAAGACCATACTGCCTGAAGACAATACTGCCTGAGAAGACCATACTGCCTGAAGACCATACTGCCTGAAGACCATACTGACTGAGAAGACCATACAGCCTGAAGACCATACTGCCTGAGAAGACCATACTGCCTAAGAAGACAATACTGTCTGAGAAGACTATACTGTCTGAGAAGACCATACTGCCTGAAGACCATACTGCCTGAGAAGACTATACTGCCTGAGAAGATCATACTGCCAGAAGACCATACTGCCTGAAGACCATACTGCCTGAGAAGACCATACAGCCTGAAGACCATACTGCCTGAGAAGACCATACTGCCTAAGAAGACTATACTGCCGGAGAAGACTATACTGCCTGAGAAGACCATACTGCCTGAAGACCATACTACCTGAGAAGACCATACTGTCTAAGAAGACTATAATGCCTGAGAAGACTGTACTGCCTGAGAAGACCATACTACCTGAGAAGACCATGCTGCCTAAAGACCATACTGCCTGAGAAGACTATACTGCCTGAGAAGACCATACTGCCTGAAGACCATACTGCCTGAGAAGACCATACTGCCTGAAGACAATACTGCCTGAGAAGACCATACTGCCTAAGAAGACCAAACTGCCTGAAGACCATACTGCCTGAGAAGACCATACCGCCTGAGAAGACCATACTGCCTGAGAATGCCATACTGCCTGAAGACCATACTGCCTGAGAAGACTATACTGCCTGAGAAGACCATACTGCCTGAAGACCATACTGCCAGAGAAGACAATACTGCCTAAAGACCATACTGCCTGAAAAGACCATACTGACTGAGAAGACCATACTGCCTGAGAAGACCACACTGCCTGAAGAACATACTGCCTGAGAGACCATACTGCCTGAGAAGACCATACTGCCTCAGAAGACTATACTGCCTGAGAAGACCATTCTGCCCGAGAAGACCATACTGCCTGAAGACCAAACTGCCTGAGAAGACCATACTGCCTGAGAGGACAATACTTGCTGAAGACCATACTGCCTGAGAAGACCATACTGCCTCAGAAGACCATACTGCCCAAGAAGAAAATACAGCCTAAGAACACAATACTGCCTGAAGACCATACTGCCTGAGAAGACCATACTGCCTGAGAAGACCATACTGCCTGAAAAGACCATACTGCCTGAGAAGACAATACTGTCTGAAGACCATACTGCCTGAGAAGAATATACTGCCTGAGAAGGCCACAATGCCTGAGAAGACAATACTGCCTGAAGACCATACTGCCTAAGAAGGCCATACTGCCTGAGAAGACCATACTGCCTGAAGACCATACGGCCTGAGAAGACCATACTGCCTGAGAAGACGATACTGCCTGAAGACAATACTGCCTGAGAAGACCATACTGCCTGAGAAGACAATACTGCCTGAAGACCATACTGCCTGAGAAGACCATACTGTCTGAGAAGACCGTACTGCCTAAGAAGACTATACTGCCTTAGGAGACAATTCTGCCTGAAGACCATACTGCCTGAGAAGACCATACTGCCTGAGAAGACCATACTGCATTAGAAGACCATACTGCCTGAGAAGACCATACTGCATGAGAAGACCATGCTGCATGAGAAGACCATACTGCCTGAGAAGACCATACAGCCTGTGAAGACCATGCTGCCTGAGAAGACCATACTGCCTGTGAAGACCATACTGCCTGAGACGACCATACTGCATGAGAAAACCATACTTCCTGAAGACCATACTGCCTGAGAAGACCATACTGCCTGAGAAGACCATTCTGCCTGTGAAGACCATTCTGCCCGTGAAGGCCATACTGCCTGAGAAGACCATACTGCCTGTGAAGATCATACTGCATGAGAAGACCATACTGCCTGAGAAGACCATACTGCCTGAGAAGACCATACTGCCTGAGAAAACCATACTGCAGGAGAAGACCATTCTGCCTGTGAAGACCATACTGCCTGAGAAGACCATACTGCATGAGAAGACCATACTGCATTAGAAGACCATACTGCCTGAGAAGACAATACTGCATGAGAAGACCATACTGCCTAAGAAGACCATACTGCCTGAGAAGACCATACTGCCTGAGAAAACCATACTGCAGGAGAAGACCATTCTGCCTGTGAAGACCATACTGCCTGAGAAGACCATACTGCATGAGAAGACCATACTGCCTGAGAAGACCATGCTGCCTGAGAAGACCATACTGCCTCAGAAGACCATAATGCCTGAGAAGACCATTCTGCCTGTGAACACCATACTGCCTGAGAAGACCATACTGCCTGAGAAGACCATACTGCCTGAAGACCATACTGCCTGAGAAGACCATACCGCATGAGAAGAATATACTGCCTCAAGACCATACTGCCTGAGAAGACCATACTGCCTGAGAAGACCATACTGCCTGAGAAGACCATACTGCCTGAGAAGACCATACTGCCTGTGAAGACCATACTGCCTGAGACGGCCATACTGCATGAGAAGACCATACTGCCTGAAGACCATACTGCCTGAGAAGACCATACTGTCTGAGAAGACCATTCTGCCTGTGAAGACCATTCTGCCTGTGAAGACTATACTGCCTGTGAAGACCATACTGCCTGTGAAGATCATACTGCCTGAGAAGACCATACTGCCTGAGAAGACCATACTGCCTGAGAATACCATACTGCATGAGAAGACCATACTGCCTGAGAAGACAATACTGCATGAGAAGACCATACTGCCTGAGAAGACCATACTGCCTGAGAAGACAATACTGCCTGAGAAAACCATACTGCATGAGAAGACCATTCTGCCTGTGAAGACCATACTGTCTGAGAAGACCATACTGCATGAGAAGACCATACTGCCTGAGAAGACCATGCTGCCTGAGAAGACCATACTGCCTGAGATGACCATACTGCCTGAGAAGACCATTCTGCCTATGACGACCATACTGCCTGAGAAGACCATACTGCCTGAGAAGACCATACTGCCTGAGAAGACCATAATGCCTGAGAAGACAATACTGCCAGAAGACCATACTGCCTGAGAAGACTATACTGCCTGAGAAGACCATACTGCCTGAGAAGACCATACTGCCTGAAGACCTTACTGCCTGAGAAGACCATACTGCCTAAAGACCATACTGCCTGAGAAGACCCTACTGACTGAGATAACCATACTGACTGAGAAGACCATACTGACTGAGAAGACCATACTGACTGAGAAGACCATACTGCCTGAAGACTATCCTGCTGAGAAGACCATATTGCCTGAGAAGACCATACTGATTGAGAAGACCATACTGCCTGAGAAGAAAACACTGAATGAGAAGACCATGCTGCCTGAGAAGACCAAAATGATTGAGAAGACCATATTGCCTGAAGACCATACTGCCTGAGAAGACCATACTGTCTGAGAAGACCATACTGCATGAGAAGACCATACTGCCTAAGAAGACCATACTGCCTGAGAAGACCATACTGCCTGAGAAGACCATACTGCCTGAGAAGACCATTCTGCCTGAAGACCATACTGCCAGAGAAGACTATGCTGCCTGAGAAGACCATACTGCCTGAGAAGACCATAATGCCTGAGAAGACCATTCTGCCTGTGAAGACCATACTGCCTGAGAAGACCATACTGCTTGAGAAGACCATACTGCCTGAAGACCATACTGCCTGAGAAGACCATACTGCATGAGAAGACCATACTGCCTCAAGACCATACTTCCTGAGAAGACCATACTGCATGAGAAGACCCTGCTGCATGAGGAGACCATACTGCCTGAGAAGACCATACTGCCTGAGATGACCATACTGCCTGAGAAGACCATACTGCCTTTGAAGACCATACTGCCTGAGTCGACCTTACTGCATGAGAAGACCATACTGGCTGAAGACCATACTGCCTGAGAAGACCATTCTGCCTGTGAAGACCATACTGCCTGTGAAGATCATACTGCCTGAGAAGACCATACTGCATGAGAAGACCACACTGCCTGAGAAGACAATACTGCATGAGAAGACCATACTGCTTGAGAAGACCATACTGCCTGAGAAAACCATGCCTGAGAAGACCATACTGCCTGAGAAGACCATACTGCCTGAGAAGACCGTTCTGCCTGAGAAGACCGTACTGCATGAGAAGACCTTACTGCCTGAGAAGACCATACTGATTGAGAAGACCATACTGCCTGAGAAGACTATACTGCCTGAGAAGACCATTCTGCCTGTGAAGACCATACTACCTGAGAAGACCATACTGCCTGAAGACCATACTGCCTGAGAAGAAAATACTGCCTGAGAAGACCATACTGCCTGAAGACCATACTTCCTGAGAAGACCATACTGCCTGAGAAGACCATACTGCCTGAAGACCATACTGCCTGAGAAGAAAATACTGCCTGAGAAGACCATACTCCCTGAAGACCATACTTCCTGAGAAGACCATACTGCCTGAGAAGACAATACTGCCTGAAGACCATACTGCATGAGAAGACCATACCGTCTAGAGGCCATATTGCCTGAAGACCATACTGCCTGAGAAGACCATACTGCCTGAGTAAACCATACTGCCTGAAAAGACCATACTGCCTGAGAAGACAATACTGCCTGAAGACCATACTGCCTGAGAAGAACATACTGCCTGAGAAGACCATACTGCCTGAGAAGAACATACTGCCTGAGAAGAACATACTGCCTGAGAAGACCATACTCCCTGAAGACCATACTTCCTGAGAAGACCATACTGCCTGAGAAGACCATACTGACTGAGAAGAAAATACTGCCTGAGAAGACCATACTTCCTGAAGACCATACTTCCTGAGAAGACCATACTGCCTGAGAAGACTACACTGCATGAGAAGACCATACTCCCTGAAGACCATACTTCCTGAGAAGACCATAATGCATGAGAACACAATACTGCCTGAAGACCATACTGCCTGAAGACAATACTGCCTGAGAAGACCATACTGCCTGAGAAGACAATACTGCCTGAAGACCATACTGCCTGAGAAGAACATACTGCCTGAGAAGACCATACTGCCTGAGAAGACCATACCGTCTAGAGGCCATATTGCCTGAAGACCATACTGCCTGAAAAGACCATACTTCCTGAAGACCATACTGCCTGAAAAGACCATACTGCCTGAAGAGCATACTGCCTGAAAAGACCATACTGCCTGAAGAGCATACTGCCTGAAAAGACCATACTGCCTGAAAAGACCATACTGTCTGAAAAGACCATACTGTCTGAAGGCCATACTGCCTGAGAAGACCATACTGTATGAGAAGACCAAACTGCCTGAGAAAACCATACTGCCTGAGAAGACCATACTGCCTGAGAAGACCATACTGCATGAGAAAGCCATACTGCCTGAGAAGACCATACTGCCTGAGAAGACCATACTGCCTGAGAAAACCATACTGCCTGAGAAGACCATACTGCCAGAAGACCATACTGCCTGAGAAGACCATACTGTCTGAAGGCCATACTGCCTGAGAAGACAATACTGCCTGAGAAGACTATACTGCCTGAGAAGACCATACTGCCTGAGAAGATCATACTGCCTGAAGACCATACTGCCTGAGAAGACCATACTGCATGAGAAGACCATACTGCCTGAGAAGACTATACTGCCTGAGAAGACCATACTGCCTGAAAAGACCACACTGTCTGAAGGCCATACTGCCTGAGAATACCATAAAGACTGAGAAGACCATAAAGCCAGAGAGGACCATACTGCCTGACAAAACCATGCCTGAAAGACCATATTGCCTGAGAAGACCATACTGCCTGAGAAGACCATACTGCTTGAGAAGACCATACTACCTCTGAAGACCATACTTCCTGCGAAGCCAACACTGCCTGAGAAGACCATACTGCCTGAGAAGACCATACTGCCTGAAGACCATACTGCCTGAGAAGACCATACTGCCTGAGAAGACCATACTGCCTGAAAAGACCATACTGCCTGAGAAGACCATACTGCCTGAGAAGACCACACTGCATGAGAAGACCATTCTGCCTGAGAAGACCATACTGCCTGAAAAGACCATACTACCTGAGAAGACCATACTGCCTGAGAAAACCAAACTGCCTGAGAAGTCCATACTGCCTGTGAAGACCATGCTGCCTGAAAAGACCATACTGCCTGAAGACCATACAGCCTGAAGACCATACTGCCTGAGAAGGCCATACTGCCTTAAAAGACCATACTGCCTGAGAAGACCATACTGCCTAAGAAGACTATACTGTCTGAGAAGACCATACTGCCTGAGAAGACCATACTACATGAGAAGGCCATAATGCCTGAGAAGACAATACTGCCTGAAGACCATACTGCCTGAAGACCATACTGCCTGAAGACCGTACTGCCTGAAGACCATACTGCCTGAAGATCATACTGCTTAAGAAGACCATACTGCCTGAGAAGTCCATACTGCCTGAGAAGTCCATACTGCCTGAGAAGACCATACTGCCTGAGAAGACCATACTGCCTGAGAAGACAACACTGCCTGAAGACCATACTGCCTGAGAAGTCCATACTGCCTGAGAAGACCATACTGCCTGAGAAGACCATACTGCCTGAGAAGACCATACTACGTCTGAAGACCATACTTCCTGCGAAGACCATACTGCCTGAAAAGACCATACTGCCTGAGAAGACCATACTGCCTGAGAAGACCATACTGCCTGAGAAGACCACACTGCATGAGAAGACCACACTGCATGAGAAGACCATACTGCCTGAAGACCATCCTGCCCGAGAAGACCATACTGCCTGAGAAGACCATACTGCCTGAGAAGACCATACTGCCTAAGAAGACCATACTGCCTGAGTAGACCATACTGCCTGAGAAGACCATATCGCCTGAAAAGACCATACTGCCTGAAGACCATACTGCCTGAGAAGACCATACTGCCTGAGAAGACCATACTGTTTGAGAAGACCATAATGCATGAGAAAACCATACTTCCTGAGAAGACCATACTGCCTGAGAAGACTATTCTGCCTGAGAAGACAATACTGCCTGAGAAGACCATACTGCCTGAAAAGACCATACTGCTTGAGGACCATACTGCCTGAAAAGACCATACTTCCTGAGGGCCATACTGCCTGAGAAGACCATAAAGCCTGAAAAGACCATACATCCTGAGAAGACCATACTGCCTGAGAAAACCATACTGAGAAGACCATACTGAGAAGACCATACTGCCTGAGAAGACCATACTGCCTGAGAAGACCATGCTGCCAGAGAAAACCATACTGCCTGAGAAGACCATACTGCCTGAGATGACCATACTGCCTGAGAAGACCATACTGCCTGAGAAGACCATACTGCCTGAGAAGACCATACTGCCTGAGAAGACAATACTGCCTGAAGATCATACTGCTTAAGAAGACCATACTGCCTGAGAAGACTATACTGCCTGAGAAGACCATACTGCCTGAGAAGACCATACTGCCTGAGAAGACAATACTGCATGAGAAGACCATACTGCCTGAAGACCATACTGCCTGAGAAGACCATACTGCCTGAGAAGACCATACTGCTTGAGAAGACCATACTGCCTGAGAAGACCATACAGCCTGCCTGAAAGACCATACTGCCTGAGAAGACCATACTGCCTGAGAAGACCATACTGCCTGAGAAGACCATACTGCCTGAGAAGACCATACTGCCTGAGAAGACAATACTGCCTGAGAAGACAATACTGCCTGAGAAGACCATACTGCCTGAGAAGACAATACTGCCTGAGAAGACAATACTGCCTGAGAAGACAATACTGCCTGAAGACCATACTGCCTGAGAAGATAATACTGCCTGAGAAGATAATACTGCCTGAGAAGATAATACTGCCTGAGGACCATACTGCCTGAGAAGACCATACTGCCTGAGAAGACCATACTGCCTGAGAAGACCATACTGCCTGAGAAGACTATACTGCCTGAGAAGACCATACTGCCTGAAGACCATACTGCCTGAGAAGACCATACTGCCTGAAGACCATACTGCCTGAGAAGACCATACTGCCTGAAGACCATACTGCCTGAGAAGACCATACTGCCTGAGAAGACTATACTGCCTGAGAAGACCATACTGCCTGAGAAGACTATACTGCCTGAGAAGACCATACTGCCTGAGAAGACCATACTGACTGAGAAGACCATACTGCCTAAAGACTATACTTCCTGAAAAGACCATACTGCCTGAGAAGACCATACTGCCTGATAAGACCATAATGACTGAGAAGACCATATTGCCTGAAGACCATACTGCCTGAGAAGACCATACTGCCTGAGAAGACCATACTGTCTGAGAAGACCATACTGCCTGAAGACCATACTGCCAGAGAAGACCATACTGCCTGAGAAGACCATACCGCATGAGAAGACAATAAAGCCTGGAAGACCATAAAGCCTGAGAAGAACATACTGCCTGAGAAGACCATACTGCCTGAAAAGACCATACTGCCTGAGAAGACCATACTTCCTGAGAAGACCATACTGCCTGAAGACCATACTGCCTGAGAAGACCATGCTGCCTGAGAAGACCATACTGCCTGAGAAGATCATACTGCCTGTGAAGACCATACTGCATGAAACGACCATACTGCCTGAGAATACTGCCTGAAGACCATACTGCCTGAGAAGATGTAATAATTTCGCCAAAATCATTCTGAACCTAACGTAAAAAATATATTTCACTGTGTTTGTTTAGCATTAAATTATTGTAAACAAATCTAAAATATATTTAGTTGGGTTATGTGAAGGCTTACTCAGCCCTGTAACAACTTCAGTCAGTATTACTAAGGCTGGCTCCTCCTCAGGAAAATTAATGAATAGAAAAAGAACAAAAACTGACAAATATAAACACTTTATTATTTAGGAAATATGAAATATAAAACACTTAAATATGAAATACTGATCCTACATGAAAGAAAATAAAAAATGAAAAATATAAATGATATCTGAATTCAACGCTAAAAACTTGAGTGTCTGGTGTTGGTGACACTGCGTGTTGTTGAAATCTTAGCCGTTGCTGATGTGGAGGAGGGGGGCGCAGGTGTTGGTGACCACCACCGGCTCGTTCTTCACAGAGTATCGCTGTGATTATTCTATCCCGATGACAGGAAAGCAGGTTCTTTACCGCTGCAATGATGTGGGGTTACGTCCTGCAATTTCATACAGGTGCACAGGTAATTAAATCCAAAATGGGGAAGTCTCTGGACGTTAGTCCATCTCCATCAGTTCTACTCGTTGATTGGCAGGTGACCCTCTCTGTCATCCAAGCTGGAAAGATAGACAGGTTACCCACTGCTTAAAAAATCACTCTCCATGATAAGTACAATACCTAAAAGACGTGGTGATTATTACAACAGTCAACTTAGAGCAAGACTGAAAGGTCTAAGTTTATTATTGGTCAAAAGTGAAGCTTTCAACCAATAAATCCACTAGAATACAAGGCACTCATGTACTTACTGTAGTGCTGGGAGCTGTGAGTCTAGTGATTACTGTTTGGACCGGAGCCCCACACGTCATCTTTCGGGGGGGGGGAAGAAGGAGGGGAAGGGATAGCGGGAGCTAGACTGACCCTACCTTAACAAGCAGCCGGCAGTCAAACTATCACTTTCGGGGAGGGGGAAAAAGGCGGGAATAGCGGAAGCTTGACTTACCCTCCCCTCAAGGAAGGCTCCTTGACGCTGGTGAGGGGCTCTTGATCTAGGGAATTGGATCTGTGCTCCAGTTCCCTGAATTAAGCCTGAATGCCTTCCACATCCCCCCCCTGGGCGCTGTATAATCCTACGGGTTTAGTGCTTCCCCCTTGATTATAATAATAATAATTGACTTACCCTACCTTAACAAGTAGCCGGCAATGAAACTATTGTTACTATATACTCCCTCGCTACTCCTATCTACTGATCTTTTCCCTCACAGTTTAGGCTAAAATAAATTGTTCTTCTTATAATAAGGTTAGGTAAATTTTCTAAGATTCTTTTGGTGCAAAATTATAAATTTTTACATCAGCATTAATGAAAAAAATATATCTTTAAACGTATAAGAGAAAATTTCAGAAAGGACTTAATTTTAAATGAGTTCTTGCTAATTGACCAGTTTTACATATTCGGCACGACATATATATATATATATATATATATATATATATATATATATATATATATATATATATATATATATATATATATATATATATATATATATATATATATATATATAATTTTATTATATTTTATTAACACACCTGTCGTCTCCCACCAAGGCAGGGAGGCCCAAAAGAAAAACTTTCACCATTCACTCCATCATTGTCTTGTCAGAGGCGCCCTTACACTACAGTCATAAAACTGGAACATTAACACCCCTCCTTCAGAGTGCAGACACTGTACTTCCCATCTCCAGGACTCAAGTTCGGCCTGTCAGTTTCCCTGAATCCCTTCATGTTACCTTTCTCACACTCCAACAGCACGTCAAGTACTAAAAACCATTTGTCTCCATTTGCTCCTATCAAACACGCTCACGCATGCTTACTCGAAGTCCAAGCCCCTCGCACACAAAACCTCCTTTACCCCCTCCCTCTAAACTTTCCTATGCCGACCCCTACCCTGTCTTCCCAGCACTACGGACTTATACACTCTCGAAATCATTCTGTTTTGTTCCATTCTCTCTACATGTCCGAACCACCTTAACAACCCCTCCTCGTCTCTCTGGATAATAGTTTTGGTAGTCCTGCACCTCCTCCTAATTTCCAAACTACGAATTCTCTGCATTATATTCACACCACACATTGCCCTCAGACACGACATATCCACTGCCTCCAGCTTTCTCCTCGCTGCAACATTCACCACCCATGATTCACACTCATATACGAGCGTTGGTATAACTGTTCTCTTATACATTCCCCTCTTTGCTTCCATGGACAAAGTTTTTTTTGTCTCCATTCACGTTTTTTCCCTCGTCATTCTATGATTCACCTCATCATTCATATACCCATCTACTGACACGTCCACTCCTAAATATCTGAATACATTCCCTTCCTCTATATTCTCTCCCTCCCATCTGATATCCAATCTTTCGTTACCTAATTTTTTTTGTCATCCTCATCACCTTACTCTTTCTTATATCCACATTTAATTTTCTTCTTTTACATACCCTACCAAACTCATCCACCAACCTCTGTAACTTCTCTTCAGAATCTCCCAAAAGCACAGTGTCATCAGCCATGAGCATCTGTGACAACTCCCACTTTGTGTTAGATTTTTTATCTTTTAACTCCACACCTCTCGCCAACACCCGAGCATTAAATTCTCTTACAATCCCATCTATAAATATATTGAACAACCACGGTGACATCGCACATCCCTGTCTAAGGCCTACTTTTACTGGGAAATAGTCTCCCTCGCTCCTTACATACTGTAACCTGTGCCTCACTATCCTCTTAAAAACTTTTCACCGCTGTCAATAACCTACCTCCAATTCCATACATTTGCAACATCTTCCACATTGCTTCCCTATCAACCCTGTCATACGCCTTTTCCAATAAATGCCACAAAAACTGCTTTATCCTTATCTAAATACTGTTCACACATATGTTTCACTGTAAACACTTGGTCCACACACCCTTCCTAAGCCTCCTTGTTCATCTGCCATCTTACTCTCCGTCTTACTCTTAATTCTTTTAATAATAACTCTACCATACACTTTACCAGGTACACTCAACAGACTTATTCCCCTATAATTTTGCACTCTCTTTTGTTCCCTTTGCCTTTATACAAAGGAATTATGCATGCTCTCTGCCTAATCCCTAGATACCTTACCCTCTTCCATACATTTATTAAATAAAAGCAACAACCACTCCAGAACTATATCCCCACCTGATTTTAACATTTCTCTCTTTATCCCTTCAATCCCAGTTGCCTTACCCCGTTTCATTCTACCCACTGCCTCACAAAGTTCCGCCACTCTCACTCCTACAAGATGTTATTCCTCCTTGCCTATACACGACATCACAACTTTCCTATCTTCATCAACATTCAACAATTACTCAAAATAGTCCCTCCATCTTCCAAATACCTCTAACTCTCCGTTTAATAACTCTGCTACTTTAAACTGTCAAATCCATTCGTTTCCTGGGCTTCCTCAACTTCTTAATCTTACTCCAAAACTTTTTCTTGTTTTCAACAAAATTTGTTAATAACATCTCACCCACTCTTTCATTTGTTCTCAAAATGCTTCACCACTCTTTTAGTTTCTCTTTTCCTCTCCATATACTCCTCCCTTCTAGCAT